>NC_056751.1:740663276-740903276 GCF_019279795.1 Protopterus annectens | reverse complement strand
TGTATCAAACTGCTTCCTACATTTATAACAAGCAGCTGCTACAGTTTATGAGTCACAAAGAGTGCTACAGCACTTGAGTTCTGACCACAAAAGTAATACCAGCATTTATGCACTGAAGACCAGTCAGGATCTGCTGATGATACCCCTGACACTTGTGCCTGGGATGGTCTCTCCCTTTGCCTAACTCTTGCTACACCCCAGTGTGCATTTAGTATTCGGCCACTCCTCTCTGCTTACATTACATTTACACCTTTTCCTTCAGTCCCATGTTCATCTTAAATGATTCTGTGGATTTGCCTGCACTTTCCATTCTGACAATCTATTCCACGGGACTACAACCCTCTCTGTGAGAAAAATAAAGACTTTTGAATTTTCAGGGAGTAGTTATAATCCGCAATCTGTGCTTCTTCCTTTTCCATCTGTCATTCCTATTCAGAATAATACCTTCACTATGACCTCCACATATTTACAGGTGTGTACTAGGCTGATGACCACAAGGGCCTTTTTAAAACTAGCCATGCATCCAAAATCTCTGACAAGTTCTGGTACCTCTGATAATTGTAAGCAGAGGCTTGAGAAATGAAGTATTTACAAGCAGCTGCCTGGGAGATGAACCATTTGCAGGATGCCTGTGTCCATCATAGACATAGGTGCCAAACCAAGGATGAACAGTGATGCAGCAGATAGTGTTGTCACCTCACAGCAAGAGGTTCTCTTGTTCAATTCTCAGCTGGGGTGCCTTCTGTGTGGAGACTGCATGTCCTTCCTGTATTTGCATGGCTTTCCTCTGGGTGCTCCACTTTGCTCCCACATTCAACATGCAGTATGTGGACTGGACACTCTAAACTGGCCATAGGTGTGAGTGTGTGGTGTGGAAGAATTACCACGACTGGGCCTGACAGTGTAAAGACTGGCTCTAGATGATTGTCACTGATGAAGTGACACCCTGACTCCTTATGCAAAAATAGGAAAAAAGGGTTTGTGGATGGATGGATGGATGGATGGATCCAGTTGTCCAAGTTTCACTTAAATTGCGTTAAGCAGGAACTCTGCTCAAGGATCAAGACTACAAAGTTTTTGGGTGTTCATATCACCGAGAACTTATCCTGGTCAGTCCATGTATCCAGCACAGTCAAAAAAGCTCACCTTAGGAAGGCAAAATTACCAAGCTCCATACTTCAGACCTTTTATAGGGGCACCACTGAAAGTGTCCTGACCAATAGCATTACAGTCTGGTATGGGAGCTGTAACAATCATGGTCGGAAGGCTCTCAAGGAGTTGTAAGGTCACCAGAAAGAATCATTGGCACCTCCCTTACCCCTCTGGAAGATCTACACAAATGCCGGTGCATAGACAGGGCCAAAAAATTTCCAGCGATCCAACGCACCCTGCCAGTGGTCAATACACTCACCTCTCCTCAGGAAGGAGATACAGAAGCCTGCATTGTAAGACCACCAGACTAAATAACACTTTGTTTCCGCTATCCATTAAACTGTTGAACTCTTCGGTAAAACAAACCATGACGTCTGTTACATAACTAGCCTATCAAGTGGCTTATTTTATGGATGTGCAATAACCAAGTGCAATACTAAGGTAGCTCACCTACCCACTGAAGGACTGTAAATTGCAGTATACAAACTGTGCAATAATTCAGTCTATTCATAGATATGCTGCTATTGCTTCAATTTTACTTTGATAATATTACCTTCATATTGTTCATTGTCTTCCTTGTCTCCTGTTCTGGAATGGTTGTGGGTCACTGCTGTCCTACTTTACTTACAAATTGCTACTTTTTAAAATTCTACTGTGATATTTTATTAATTTTCTCCATCTATATGTGCAACTGTTTCCTGGATTGAGAACAAAGCATTGTGATTTTGTTCAGCTACACTGCTGTGTAGTTCTGAATGGCAATAAAGTTTTCTTTGACTTGACTGACTTGACTTGACTTTGACTTGCTTCACATGGATCAGCAGCCTGTTCCAGACAAGGGATAATCTCTGGGAAACATACCTGTCTCTCCAACAGGTCATACTCAGATATCACAGGTAAGGTTTATGTATTTAGAATGGGTAATTCTGGTGATTTTTGTTTTACGGATATGCAGAAGGTCCATCATGGTGAGGTCTGACATTGCTTTATATTACAGGCATAGATCTCTCCTCAACATCCTGTAGGAGATAGAATACAGGAATATACAGGGATAAGGCTTTGAGGTTGTCTGCAGAGACCATGTTATTTTTGCCCTGTATTCTTTTAGTGAGGAACCTCTGTGGGGATTCCAGTTCTTGGATATGCCTGATTAGGTGCATACTAAAGGGGGCATTGTACTCAATGAAAGGTCTGATGAATGCCGAATACAGTGGAACAATGACTTCCTTGGACTTAGATGCCATACCTTTGTTTATAATTTGTGCAGCACAGAATGATTTCCTCACTGCTGTAGATATGTGATGGTCAAGGGCTAGATTACTGTCTATGTGTGTTCCTGACTACTGGGTTGACTCTTAGGGGTGTGCCATCTCAAACTGAATGGAAATGCATCATCATTCCCTTCGGCACAAACAATGTCCTCTTACACTATAAAATCAACAACAATACCCTAAGTACCCATGAAGTGCTAAGGGACCTGGGATCACAAGCTGACTGCGACCTTAGCTTCAACTACCATGTCTCAACTGTAGTAAGGAAAGCTTTCTATATAGCACATTTGATTAGTAACAGCATCACCTTGAGAGCAAAAGAACTTATAACCCCCTTATCTCATTCACTCCAACGGAGCTCAGGAAGTTTGCACTGCAACTTCCAGTGAGCGGAGCCTAAGTCTTTTGACAGGATCAAATTATCTCCTCACATTTCAAACAAATAGACATATCTCTGGAACCATAGGGGTTATGAAAGAAGTACAAATGACAAACTCTTCAGCAAAAAATATTTTATAGTGATAGTAATCTTTAGGTTCCAGGTCTTAAAATGAATTTTATAAGTCATAATAAACACAGTGACTAATACATTTGCAGTATTTTGTAAACAACTTACAATATCTCAGCAACCACTCAAATTACACACATACTGCCAGCAGCATTTTATTCATCTAGCTGAGAGCTTTCATGTGAGACTAAGGAGTTCTGTCTGTGTTACTTGGTTGTGGAGATATTTAGAAAATTGTGAAAATTATATCAATATAAATTAATATCATAAAAACAACAGTTAATATTTATTTACCTGCACTAGACAGAGGTCAAATATTAATGCAGTTGGGTTTGCCATTGTGTACGCTTTAAGATGAAATCCTTTAAAACGTGTACATAGCATGGTATTGAAATTATTGGTCTGATGGTCTGTATGTCTGTCTGTGTGTTTTTATTTTCTCTAGTCACATAAATGTGGTGGCGGGACAATACAGCATGAGAGCATGAGGACCTGGAATTCTTCCTAAAACTTGGCCAGCACTAAACACCATGGGGGAGTACAGGAGAAAAAGTCACTCCACTGCCAAGTCTAGGATGAACATTGGGGGGGGGGGGGGATACACAAAACTCCCTTGCAGAGCACAGGAGAAAAAGTCACTCCACTGCCAAGTCTAGGAAGAACATTGGGGGGGGGGATACACAAAGCTCCCTTGCACATCCTTACTCATGTGTGCTAACCCTAACCCTAATCTGCCCCTAACCCTATATACTACTTTACTAAAAACCCTTTCCCTTAACAGTACCACTTCCAAGATGTAACTTGGTCTGAGTTTTGTAGCTGGGGTTTACTGATGTAAGGTTTTTTTTTAGTGGAACAGAAGTATTCTACATTTTGTCATTCACTCTTTGTGGTGGTTCAGTGTTTTGTCATTCACTCTTTGTGGCGGTTCAGTGTTTTGTCATTCACTCTTTGTGGCGGTTCAGTGTTTTGTCATTCACTCTTTGTGGCAGTTGAGTGTTTTGTCATTCACTCTTTGTGGCGGTTCAGTGTTTTGTCATTCACTCTTTGTGGCGGTTCAGTGTTTTGTCATTCACTCTTTGTGGCGGTTCAGTGTTTTGTCATTCACTCTTTGTGGCGGTTCAGTGTTTTGTCATTCACTCTTTGTGGCGGTTCAGTGTTTTGTCATTCACTCTTTGTGGCGGTTCAGTGTTTTGTCATTCACTCTTTGTGGCGGTTCAGTGTTTTGTCATTCACTCTTTGTGGCGGTTCAGTGTTTTGTCATTCTTCTCTTTGTTGTTCTAACATTTATGAGTCTCTCTTTTGAGTTTGCAGGCTTTCATGCTAGAATCACTCATATGTATGTATGGATATATATGTATGTATGGATATATATATATATATATATATATATATATATATATATATATATATATATATATATATATATATATATATACATGGTCTACTTTTTTTGCTAGAAAACACATTTCACTGAAACTCATTTTGCAATCCTGAAGTTAGTATATATAGTTGGTGGGGTACGGGGGGTGTAGCCACCAACATAGTTTGAGTATATGTTATTTTCTGGAAAGAGTTATTCATTTGACTTGTAAGAATCCATGTCTATGGTTTACAACATTTAAAATAGGTGGGAGGCTATGCCCCCCCACACTCCCCAAGACAAAAATCTGGACATTCTGTGAAAATCTGGACAGTTGAAACGTATGCATTTCTGACAGGATAGGCAAGCTGTTTAAACTCGAAGATACAAATTAATGCAGACTTTATTTCTTTAGCAACTTGAGTTCAGATAAGTGCTGCTTTATTGGTAGTGCTGTGGTATGTGAAGATATATGTTGGCGTTCAGTAACATGAGAATTAGCACATTGTGTAACATTTGTACCGGCTCACACTACCTTGTTAAACAGACTTCTTTGGGAGCATTTTGAGTTAGAGTTTAGCAATGAAATGTTGAGACACTTAATGGTCATACACTCAGCAATGTTCTTTGTACATACCATAGCTTTTCATCAGTGCTATTTATCTTAATATCTAAAGAAGCAAAAGTCTGAAGGGAATGATTAAATTAACGGGGAATTTAACCTATATTTCCGTATTTATATCATAACTGCATCACAAGCCATATGCCACCAAGGGAGCTCAGACCACAAGATTTTAGCAGGTGTCTTGCTGTTTCTTTAGTGCAGAGCCTAGTTCTGCAAAGAAAGAAACAAAAAACTCCTTAGCTGAAAAGTTCCAGGATGCAACACAAAAAGATCACAAAATAGAGTGTGTATACTAAAAATGGCCTTACTTGTTTCAAAGCCAAGAACAAAATAGGGACAATATTTCCATGCAATTTATATGTATTCATAGTCTGGCAATGTCAGAAATCTAAAATCACTGAGTTTATCCATTACATCAGTAACTGCACCTCCTTCCTGAAATGTACCACTTCCATCAGCCACGGTGGTGCAGCGGTTAACATTGCTGCCTCACAGCAAGAGGTTCTCTGGATCAATTCTCGTCTGGATTGCCTTCTGTGTCTGCATGTCCTCCATGTGATCCAGTGAGTTTTAAAGACATGCAGGTAGGTCTGTGTGTGCCTTCTGTGAAGACTGGGTGGCAGGTTATCAACTTGACACCATAAAAAAATTCACTGCCAATCAATCTGCAGAGTGATGATCCACTGTGGCGACCCCTAACTGGGAAAAGCCGAAAGATCAGCTCGGAGTCAGTGCAGTTCCTTGATATGACTGTCAGTATTGATAAACACAGAGGAAGAGTAATCAGTAACTTACACAGGAAACCAACAAGAGTGAACTACTTACTTTACAGAGACAGTCTGCCTCTAAGCACAATGTAATAAAATCACAAGGCTACAGATTAGCATGCATTACCACAGATTAGGCCCCCTTTCTCAAAAATATGAATGATCTTGAAAATAATTTCTTAACCAGAGAATATGAATTAAACATGTTACATATGATCCTGGATCCCATTAGAGATTCTAAAATTAACAATGACCCTGTATGGAATAGGCCATTTGGTAGAATTATGCAATGAGGACACTCTAACCTAAAAGAAGAGAAATGTAAGGACAGTGCATTCTAACTTACACCTGCGATTTCAATACAATTAAAGCTACTATTAAGGAGAACTGGATCACCCTCACTGACAATCAGCAGCTTGTAAGGGGTTTAGGAGATCGCCCTACTGTTGTATATAAAAAGGACAGAAACACACGTAGCTACGTGAGAAACAAAATAAGGAAGCCCAGGATGACGTGAGCGCTACAATTTGTGGGCCACCTAACTGCACTGTCTGTGACTCATTGGAGTGCCTCTGTCTTAAAAAGATGGCGAAATATTCAGCAGGTGGTAACTGAAATACTGAAAAAGTTGTACACAGGGCCATGTGTAACAACTGCCCTGCACTTTATGTGGGTAAGACTATGAATAAACTGAAAAGGAGGATTTCAGGTCATCTTTCTGACATCAGATGTAAATACCAGAGGAATGCCTTATCCAAACACTTATTAGAACACCCCAGATACTCTGGTTTTAAATGTATCATTCTGGACTGTGTGGAGATGGATAAGCTTGAAGGGGACGTCAGTGGTGTCTTGGAGAAAAAAGAATTATGCTGGCAGCTGAAGTTAAATACATTCAGAAAACCAGGACTTTAATACTATTGCTCTATTATGAGTGTGATGAATTTACATAGTCTGCCACACAATCTGTAAAGTTTTTTTAGGGAATTTTTTGAGGAATATTTTTATGTATTAAAATATACTAAATAATAATAAAAACGATGTGCAGAATGTGTATAAATATATATACGTTTGCTTACTTTAACCTCAGTTCTGCTTTGATTAGATTTATTGCATCACACCAGAGATTTAAACAGTAAATTCAAAACACACATTTTGTTCATGCCACTATTACCATGTAGTATTGGTATAATTCCCCCATTTACCATACTGGTGGACATTCATGCACACTCATGCACACACCTGCACACTTTTATACATTACTAGTTTACTTCATCAACTTTCTGTATTTTTGTGTGATTTTCTACTAGTTTTCTTTGTGTAAACATGTTCTTGGGGCTGTAAACATGAAAACTGTCATGACAATTTTTTTTTTTTTTTTTTGCAAACCACTGACATTTTTTTCTGAGCTGTTAATAACTTAGATTTTTATGCACCCTAATACACATGGATGGATATTTACTAGATATTATTAGACAGGTTGTTGTTGTTGTGTCTTTCGGCTTTTCCCGGTTAGGGGTCGCCAAAGCGGAACTCCGGACCGCTAATGATTGGCAGTTGATTTTTACATGCCGAGTTGCCAACCCTGATGCACAACCTTCATCGAAGGTACGCCCATTTACGCATGTCTCCACGCAGAAGACGCTCTAGCTGAGAATCGAACCGGACAGTGTCTTATTGTGAGGCGACAACGTTACCACAGCACCACCCCTGTGGATTAGATATTATTAGACAGGTGTATTTTTATATTTATAGTGTTTTAGTTTGATTATGTTTATGGTATATAGCTATGTGTTTTTTCTTGATTTTAATTCTTGACACAGACCTTATGAAGGCTTTATTGCATTAGTTATCTGAAAACAATTTTAGTTAAAAGTCTTTTTATGCTTCTCTTTTTGATGTATATGTTGTGCTTCTTAATACCTGATCCTGGAATGTGGGTTGCAAACAGATAGGTTGTGATTTCTTTAAGTAGGATTTAGTTTGATCTAATCGGTAGTAGTGTGTGGGGGAGGGTACCTGCTGTTCAAAAATGCACTTTTACAGCCCTGTTTATATTGTCTGCTATGAATAGGCTGGTTTAAAATTAAATAATATGTATATTTTCCACAGCTATTTCTAAGTATATAAAAGCTGCTATGTTTAACATTATTAAATTATTTCTGATTTTTTGTTACTGAGACTCGCTTTGCCTGTGACGTATAAAGGCTCATTGCTTTGGAACGCTACCTGGCTTTACTGATTTTTTGGAAATTATTGTGACTGAGTTCATCAATGTAAGTTTTAAGACTGGTAGTTTCTCTGTTTTTTTTTTATTTTTAATATTTGAATGTGTTTTGTTTCCTCCCGAAATACACACACACACACACACACACACACACACACACACACACACACACACACACACACACACACACACATATCTTGACTTAGATAGCATACATAATTACTTTGATATAGGCAACATTTAATTACATTTGACACAGCTAGCATTATAAACACTAGTGTGCACATGCACACATCTTGCACAGAAAGTATTAAAAATAAATAAATATATTTGTTGACAAAGTTATAGTTAGTAACAGTCGTAGTAAGCTGGAAGCACAGACAGCAAGCAGAATCATTAAACCTGTAAATCTGTCTTGAAAAAGAGCAATTCTATCCAAAAATTCAAACAGTGACATCATACTATTTGGTTCCAATGTGCCCTGATACCAAAATCAGTCCTCCTCTGATTTCATTTTTGTGGTTGTACCAGTATACGTGGAAATACTAGACTTACAGAAACTCTTTTTTCCTCCGTGGTATGAGCTGGTTATGCACTGGTCATTATACGTTCAGGTGAGCATCTAGTGATCCCATTTGAAAGGCTAACATAACAGAGAAAGGAAAACTCACATCCAATGGGGTTTGAACACTCACCTTCAACAGTCTTGTTTTACTTTCAAACCCAATTGCACTGTAGCTGGGAATCTGTGCTTCAAAAATGTATCCAGTTCTCAAACAGGTCACTCAAAATGTGTCATTCCAGATTTTATGTCACTTCTCATACTTGGACATGCCCAGCTGTCTCACTGTTACTTGTTGCTTCTACTCATGATCACACCTGTCCCACTGCCCAGATTATCTCGCTATGATCATGTCTACCACTTCCCTACTGCATTTCATCTTTCTGCCAGTGGTCTTCTCTTCCTCCCTCTCCATATTATTTACTGTATTTCTTACTTTCTATTTGTGATCATCTCTTCCCTCATTTCCATATCACTTAATATCTTTCTACCTGTGATAATCTTTTCCCCTAAACATTGCTTACCATCTTTCTACTTGTGATAATCTCCTTCCTCATTTTTATACTACTTGCTTTCTTTCTTCTTGTGATCATCTGATCCTTTTTTCCATATTACTTATTGTCTATTATGATCATCTCTTCCATCAGTTCTGTATTCCTTGTTGTATTTCTACTTGTGATCTCCTGATCCTTCTTTTCCATATTACTTACTATCTTTCTACCTTTGAGCCTCTCCTTTTCCTCCAAAATTACTAACAGCTCTTTCCCTACTAATATTACTTACTGTCTCTCCATTTGTGATTATCTTTCTCCTCCCACATTATGTACAGCTGTTTCCCTGCTAATATTGCTTACTGTCTCTCTACTTCTGATTGTTTCTTTTCCTCTCACATTATTTACAGCTCTTTCTCTATGAATATGACTTACTTTCTCTCTCCTTGTGATTATCTCTTTCACTCCCACGTTACTTAGAGCTCGTTCCTTACTAATATTATTGACTGTCTCACTACTGTGATTATCTTTTTCTCCTCCCAAATTACTTACAGCCCTTTCATTATGAATATTACTTACAGTCTCTCTACTTATGATCATATATTTCTCCTCCCACATTACTTACAGCTCTTTCCTTACTAATATACTAATATTGCTTACTGTCTTTCTCTGCTTGTGATTATCTCTTTCTCCTCCCAAGTTATTTGGAGCTGTTTTATTACTAATATTACTTATTGTCTCTCTACTTGTGATTATCTCTTTGCCTCCCACATTACTTACAGCTCCTTACTGTTTTTCTCCACCTGTGATTATCTCTTTCTCCTCCCATATTACTTAGAGCTTGTTCCTTACTAATATTACCCACTATCTCTCTAGTTGTGATTATCTTTTACTCTTCCCACATTACTAACAGCTCTTTCTCGACAAATATTACTTACTGTCTCTCTATTTGTGATTATCTCTTTCTCCTCCATTACTTACAGCTCTTTCCCTACTAATAATACTTACTGTCTCTCTACTTCTAATTATCTCTTTGTCCTCCCTCATTACATACAGCTGTTTCCCTACAAGTATTGCTTACTGTCTCTCTCTCTACTTGTGATTACTTCTTTCCCCACCCATGTTACTTAGAGCTCTTTACTTAATAATGTTACTTTCTTACTACTTGTGATAATCTCTTTTTCCTGCCACATTACGTACAGCTCTTTCCCTATTAATATTACTTACTGTCTTTCTACTTGTGATTATTTCTTTCTACTCCCACATTAATTACAGCCCTTCCTCTACAAGTATTACTTACTGTCTCTCTACTTTCTTTTTCCACATTACTTATAGTTCGCCTTACTAATATTACTTAGTGTCTCTCCACTTGTATCTCTTTCTCCTCCCACATTACTTACAGCTCTTTCCCTACTAGTATTACTTTCTCTCTCTCTCTCTACTTGTGATTACCTTTTCTCCTCCCACTTTACTTAGAGCTCTTCCCCTACTAATATGTAATGTCTCTCTACCTGTGAATACCTCTTTCTCTTCTCACATTACTTACAGCTCTTTCCTTACTAATATTACTTACTGTCTCTTATCACTTTCTCATCCCACATTACTTACAGCTCTTTCCCTACTAATAGTACTTTCCATTCCTGTTTGTAGTCCTCTTAGTCAGTACTTTGTTGCCACCTGCAATATAGTTTGTAGCATCTATATCATTTCTCACTTATGGTCATGATAACAAACAATAATAACTTTTGTTACTTAGGGATTGCAGTAAACAATGGTACTATCAAGCTATCAAGTAAAAGAATGAATACCATTGCTAAGCTTGCGTAATTTACTACTTGTAAAAGTTTGGGTGAAGCTCTCTATAAAGAACTCCAATGACCTTGAAAAAATTACATGCTTTCTATTTAGACCCTACCATTCCACATACCAGTATCTTGTCATCAGAGATGTTTTGGCACAAGATGTCTTAATATAATAGCAGTAGTTAAAGTTTGTACATCACAGCTCTGGGGTCCAGCGTTCAATCTTGTCTTTCAGCTATTGTCAGTGAAGCATTTGCATGTTCTCCTTGTGTGCATGTGCTTTTTCCTGTTGTTGTGGCTTCCACTAGGCTCCCAGAAACATATTTGTTAATTAGATACTCTGACGTTGTTGCCATTTTGTACTGAAGTGTGGCATAAAAGGAATCATGAAGAATCATTTCATTTACAGAAAGCTTTTTTCTCTAGGTGTCCATTGCAAATTATTTCTGTCAAGTTGGGCTAATCAAGTTAACAAAATATATTAAATAAATAAATATATACACGTATACATTACATACATGGATACATAAATGCATATGCAAAGTATGGCTGGCATAGTTGCACACTAGTTAACACTGCAACCTTACACTGTTTGCTGCCACTAAAGTTACACTTCTGGCTGTGCCACCTTCTGTGCAGAATGTGCATGTCTTTCCTGTACACAAATTGTTTTTACTAGGTTATCTAGTTCCTCCTTCATCTGGCAAACATGTAAATTGGTGAACTGGCAATCCTCCAAAATGCCAAAATGCCCATAGGTTTGTGTATAATATATGTGTGTGTTTGTGTATACGTGCATGTGAGAGTCTGTGGGTGTGTGTGTGTGTGTGTGTGTGTGTGTGTGTGTGTGTGTTTGTGTATACGTGCATGTGAGAGTCTGTGTGTGTGTGTCTGCTAGTGTGTATGTATGTATGTATGTATGTACATTTTATATCTATCTATCCATCTATCTATCTAGATAGACAAATATATGTATATATTCCCGGTGTTGGGAACCCCCTTGTGTTTCTGCGATATCTGAGTTAGTGTATATATAAAAACGTTAATGTTTTACATGACAGCATTTGGTGCATTCGGGGTTTCTTACTACACCCATACATATATGCATACATATCGGTGTACCACATTTAATGTAAAACACCCAACATAAACTATAATAATTTCAACCACAAAAGGTAAAAACAACCAACACAGTCCTACTCATGGGCTGAGGACATGCAAAATGTAACTTTTAAAAAACAACCAACACAGTCCTACTCATGGGCTGAGGACATGCAAAATGTAACTTTTAAAAAACAACCAACACAGTCCTACTCATGGGCTGAGGACATGCAAAATGTAACTTTTAAAAAACAAACAAAAACATTGTTTTTTGCAGGGCAGCAGGCCCCCCCTCCACCCTCTCATGAGAGGGGCTGCACATCCACACACCCTGCTAATTATAAATGCTACTAAATATCACAAACACAGGGTAAGAGCAAATTTCCTAAACCCTGTATTTTGTGATTTCCCACACCTGTAAATCATCTGAGAGCTGTTGACCTAATGCAGAGTTGATATAATCACTAATAGCCAAACACACACACACACACACACACACACACACACACACACACACACACACACACACACACACACACACACACACACACACACACACACACACACACTTACCATATCTATCTATATATTTTTTTATTATTATTTTTATTATACATATTGTGCGATGCACTGGCATCCTATCCAGTACTGGCTTATTGCCTTATAACAGTTGGAGAGATAGGCTCTGCCTCCTTCACAGCTCTAAACAGCATAAAGAAACATGAAAGATCAATAATGCCCCTGAGGTTACACCATTACACAGACCACTATACAAGGGTGTAACAAATGCATACATGGCACATGGTGTTAGACCAGTGGTTGCACCAGTATACAAGGATGTAACAAACAAATACATGACATGTGGTGTTAGACCAGTGGTTCCAGCAGTGTACAAGGATGTAACAAATACATACATGGCATGTGGTGTTAGACCAGTGGTTGCACCACTGTACAAGGATGTAACAAATGCATACTTAATATATTGTGTCAGACCAGTGGTTGCACCAGTATACAAGGATGCAAAAAACACATGCATGTCATGTGGTGTTAGACCAGTGGTTGCAGCATTATACAAGGATGTAACAAACACATACATATCATATGGTATTAGACCAGTGGTTGTACCTTTCCACAAGGCTGAAATGTACACATTCATCAAGAAGATGTGCCTTTGCTTATCTGCCAGATTTATATGGAATCAGCTACCCTTCCTCATTATGGTGCTGTAAGTCTGATGCCCACTTTCAGAGGTCACTTGAGTATCACGTTTTCAGAAGGGTCTTTCTTAATCCCCATATGAATTTTAATACTTTATTTCTTGTATTAATTATTAATAACTTCCGTCTTTTGATTTTTGCTCTAGTATCTTCAGTGCCAGTATTACTGCTGATATTTGTATAAGCTTCCTGCTTCTCACTTATTGCATACCTTATAAAGATAAATTAAATGAAATAGATGGGCTCGGGTGCCACAGAATATGCACAGATAAAGCCATGTACAATATGGATAGTTACACTAATGCACAAAAATGCAGAATGCCCCTATTCATAGAACCTGCACCACTACCCAGAATCTTTACATGTACACATAAAGGAACTGGTGCTTCACTAACATCAGTGCCATTATACAATGGTACAGTAGAAACATATTGTGAAACAACACACTACAAAACTAACGACATGACTGCACAACATACAGCATGTTTATACATGCAACCCTCAGATACACAGATAAGATCAAACCACAAGGGTGCCACAGGTGTATGTATGGAACCCTGAGATAAGCAGGTGAGACCATATCACGAGGATGCCTTAGGCACATACATGGCACTTGATGGTGCATCAGCAGCTGCACCTTTACATAAGAGCCCAGCTTGTACATTTGTGGGACCTAAGCAAAATATGAAAGAAAGAAAAGAGAGATGGATAAAGAAAAAGAGAGAAGCAAAAATATGAAGGAAGGAAGAGAAAAAAGAAAGAGTGAGAAAGGAAGGGAGGAAGGAAGGGGTACTGAAAGAAAAAAAGGAAGAAGACGAAATGTCTTAGTTGCAGGTTTATCAGTGTTGAATGTATCTAAATACCACACATAGTTAAAAGAGAAAGAGTCAACGTTCTTATATCTAGACATTCGAGTTATGCTTTGTGACACAGATGATTTAGAAACTTAAATATGAATTCTCAGAGGTTTGAAATCAAATCCCACACTTCTCTCTTTCTCCTTTCTTTCACTCACTCTTTCTTTTCTGTTTTTTGAATATATAAATAAATAAGCATCTGTATGCATCCAAAGCTGTTGATATCTGTCTCTCTTGGTATCACAGCTTGCAGTGGAACTAACCTGGAATTTCATGTACTTTGTGAACAAGCCTCAACTGCACTTCTTTCTGTGATCCGTTCACAATATATGATAGTGCAAATGTTTATGGAATGCAAGGTTTTCTGCTACAAAAGGTTGTGTAGCCGAAGCATCAGATGCCAACGCATACAGTTTGTTGGGGTAAATAAGCTGTGTTTTAGGCTCCCTGAGCTGAAATCTCAATGAAAGCACATTTCTATCAATCACATTTGTTTACCTTCTGCATATGTGCATATAACACCCTCCTATGTAAGAATACACTTACATGGAAATTTATTTTCACAATGTACAGCCCAAGTTCCCTTGGCAACCTACTCAATGGAGCTGAGCAAATATCGTTCTGATACAAAAAGTCAAGAAAATATGGAGGAACAGCTTGGGAACCCGCATGCTCAGCTCTTTCTGTTATCTCCAGTACATTTTACTGAAAAGTCTACAGTTCTCTTACTTTGTGCTTTACTGCTTCAGGTACATGAGGCAATTTGTAACATTGCCTCATAATATCAGGGTTCACCAGCTGAGCAGGAGAGATGGGACACTAATAGACACTGATCCCTGCTAGAAGCTAGAACAAAAAAAAAAAAAAAGAAGATTCCGGGATGTGGGTGACCTAGGGTTGCCTTTTTGGGTATCCTTTATGGTACTCATCTATGACAAGATAAGTGTCAAGTTGCACAAGCTGTAGGGTGTTTAGTAGATAGAGAATAGAGGAGTCTACTTTGGTTCAGTTTTAGAGATGATAGAGATGATCTTTTATTTGTAGAGTAATGTAGGTATGGTGAAGAGTAGGTCTCGAGTGAAGAAAGTTTTAAGGGAACATTAGCCCTAATTAATTAAATGCAGCCCCAACGGCTGCCCTAGTGTGCAACGGTAGCAACTCACAAGCAACGCTAAGCAATCATACAAGCTCAAGGTTAAGCTTTTATCTAAATTTTTTTATATCAGCTGGGCAGATATTTCCAGAAGGCAGCAGAAAAAAAATGTGAGAAATACTTACAGTGAAGATATCTGAAATGAGTCAGATCTAAGGTTTTCTGCCTCATTCATTATCAGTTAGCACTATGCAAATGTTATAATGTGTAAATATAAACGTTGCTTACTCATACCAATCAGCATCATGACAGCACCCATTGTGAATAGGATTGGAGAATTTAATATACTTTTTTTCCTTCAGACGTGGTCTTTTCCTTTCACTTGTAATAAATGTCTTTCACAGCTCTACAGTAAAAGTTCCCTGGCCCCCTCCTCCCTTATAGACCTCCATCATTATAGCACATAATCCATAACAGGACATTTTGGGGGGGTAATATTGCTCTCATCACCATCTTCAGCAGTCAGTTGGTTTCACCAGGTCCCAGCTGCTGGCTAATACAATGAGTGTAGAAGAGTAGTCCTAGGCAGTGCAGAAGGTGGCCCAAGGTTTAACCTACTGACCCTCCTTTACCTCATCCCATCTTCGGAAAGACCCTTCCACCAACTGCAATATACAGTCAGCTTAAGTTAGTTCACCTTTGTGGCTGCGTACCTTACTAAGTGCACAAGTCACAGGTGGAAAAATGGGAAAAATCAGTAAAGAGGGTCATAGTGTGATATATTCAGCTTACTGTTCTCCTTAAATTTAGGATACTAAATGTTCATTAAGTACCAGTTAGTAGCCTAGTAGTCCAGGGAGCCATTGAGAAGACTGAATACCTAATTGGCCCCAAAGACTGTCCAGCTAATTAACTTGTTCAAGATCAGGCAGTAGGCAAATGAGGGATGCAAGCATCAAACCCTGTACTACAGGAACTACAGCACATATCCTTAATTGTCCATGCTATCTGCCAGCGGCTTTTCTTTTCTTTTCTCCATTCATTGAAAAAGCATCCTATGAATTCAAAAACTGACTATAAATAGCATATATATTTCAAGACCTGCTTAAGAAAAGGGGGCCGCCTGAACATATTCATGTATCGAGCTGGAGTAGTCTGTCTGTCTGTCAAGCCAACATCTGCTAGAGAATCTGAATGATGAATATAATAAAGTACATCTGATAAAAGGGTAGCCATGACTCTGCTGTTGTCAAAAACTGTGCCTCACCTTCTTCACTTTGATTCTAAATGTCTGTGCAGGCCTTTGGACTAAACATTGCACAATGACTGAATCTCTGCATTTTGATGAAGCTTCACTATGGAGCTTTAAACCTCAGAGCTAGCAATCCATACCCTTTTATTTTACCTGTTCCACTTACTATGATAAGACAGTTCTCCACACTAGAACATAGTAAAGCTCCATTCACTGAACGAAGCTGAAGGAAAGTCAAAGAATTGAAGAGCAGACATTGCTTCCTGACATGATCACAGTTTCCATGACAGCAGAGGAAGTTGGGAAGCCTTGGTTACCCACAGCCTCTCAATTATTTACATGAAGAAAGAAAAGACCATCTGGGTATATCGTCATGGAAAAACAGTCACAGTGCCAGAATGCTGCGTTCTGTGTGAACCTGTGATCACAAGGATGGAGACGTGCAGAGAAAAGAAAGGGAAATGAAACGTGAGAAAAGCTGATGTTTAGACTGCATGAAAAGTCAGCTCTGCAGGCAGCTGACAGCATTTAGATCTGTGTTTTCAGCTTGCAAGGTAAACCATTCTGTTTTCACTACAGCTTCGTTCAAAGCAAGCAGTGCTTTGCTCTTCACTTACAAAAACTGTGATGTAAGCCTGGCCCAGTTTTCCGCATCTGTTCTCAATGTACTCTGACATAGTGTACTTCTCACACTTAGTAAGCACTGCAGATAGTGATGAAAAGCTGGCTTTGTTTTGAGCGTCTTAATTAATTACACAAGTCCCCACATCTCCAGGCTGTGTTCTTGGAAGCTGTGACAAGGGGTTCTTTCTCCTAACTCTAGAATCAGTGTTCACTAGAAATAGTTCATTACACTGTCGCCCTGTAAAGTGCAAATGCTTTAACAATTTCTTATTTCAGTAATTCTGTGATTATTTCCAATTTGCTAGAAAGTAGAATCAAAGCTATGATGTAGCTTATGGTTTGCAGTGTAAATGCAAAATATAAACTATGTGATACTTTGTAGCAGAAAGCATTTGATACAGATAAAGACAAACTTTATTTACAAAAATAGAATTTATCTATACTTATAATATAAATATAAATTAAACATTAAAGTTTTATATATATATACATATACACACACACATATATGTGTGTGTGTGTGTGTGTGTGTGTGTATATATATATATATATATATATATATATATATATATATATATATACTTCACAGTCATACATGTAAAGTTTTAGTTTACAGCTAATCTTGACTATTACTGCATATGTAAAAAGTATAACCTTAAGTAATAAGCAATGAATGAATTAGCCGTTAATATCTTGCAAATGTGTCTCAGTTCAGTTGTGAGCTCCACCATTTGTACATTTGTACGACTATGGCTAACTGCCTCATAGCATTAAGCAGCTAATCATAAAGTGTACTCCTGGACTTTACAAACTTACAGACATATAAATAATATTATCTCATTAACACGTGTGGTGTGGAATGTCACACCTATATCAGCGTACATACATCTTGCATTCCAAAGCATTTTCTGAAAAATAAACTTAAAAAACACAAAATAAGGGAATATAAATATTTTGAGGGAAAAAAATCTCTTAAAACTTTACAAATAGCAATGCTATTAGCAAGAAATACTACTTACAGTAATCACCAGTGCATTCATAGACTTTTCCATAAATACTGTAATATATTATGATGCACACAACCTCAAATTATATTTTTTCTAAACTTTCACACATTTTCAAATCTTAAAAACTATAGATGCTAGACATGTATTGTTAGAATATTTTTAATAACCAGACATTAGCGTTCATGTGACAGCAAGAAATTCCTTTGTAAGTGCATGTTTATTGAGATATTTACAGAAATATGAAAACATATGCTTAATTGTATAACTAGCAATATAAATAATACAGGACATCTCTTAAGATGTGCAGCTTATGGTGCAAATATCAAAAACAAGTTTTTTTTAACAACATCTAAGGTTTCACCTAATGTCACTGGACAGTTTGTTAGTCACTTGTTTCTGAAGTGTTAAGTACATATGGAAATATTCCAAAGACATGCATCGGGAAAATTTCTCCCCAGGCCTCCGCTGAAAATGGGCTCTGTCCCAGTCAGACTTTCCTGGTAAACAAATGTTAAATAAATAAATATTGCATATTTTCATAATTACTAGCAAACAAGTAGCAATATTTCCAATAATAATGTGGTATAAACCAGCATTTTCAGTACTGCGGTGGTGGTGCTGCGGTAGCGTTCTCGCCTCATAGTAAGACGTTGTCCTGTTCGATTCTCAGCTAGAGCATCTTCTGTGTGGAAACATGCATAAATGGGAGTACCTTCATTGAAGGTTGTGCGTCAGGGCTGGCAAACTCGGCACGTAAAAAATCTACTGCCAATCATTAGTGGACCGGTGTTCCACTGTGGCGACCCCTAACCAGGAAAAGCCGAAAGACACAAACATAAACCAGCATTTTCAGTGAATTGTCCTGTCTCACTCAATGGTATTTCACACCATATACCTCAATGAAATGTAGGTTTCTCAGTTATAAAAAATGAAAATAAATATGAAAATATGAATAATAAGTGGAAAACAAAGATTAGTTTCTCTGCTGCAGGATATCCCAGACTAACACTCAGTGTAATTTTGTTAATAATTCATTGTCCTTTCTAATACTGCATGTTATTAGCTGGTAAGATAATTAATTAAAGATGCCAGACCCAAAAAGTTCTGAATGCTGTAGAGAGGTATGGTTGTGAACTGCAAGTATATAAAAAAGGCATTTTAGGCTTGAATAAATTATGGAACAACAGCTGTTGCCTGTAAAATGCATTTAATTGCTGTGATACACGTCTGTGCATTGTCCAGTCCATATTTCACCTATGCCAAGCTCCCTTGAATCTCCCTGTTGACCAACATGTCACCACTTTCTCTAATATCTTATTCAGACTCACCAATACACTCTATCCATTAAAAAATATTTTATGAAGTCCCCCCTAAATCCTGCATTTTACAGGTCCTACTCTTGTCCTCTCTCTCTTCTTTCTTATTCTTCTAGATAAGTCTGCTCCCCTCCCCACCAGTTCTTAGGGGATGAAGTAAACCCCTATAGTATCCCCCACTTTCTTTATTACACCAAAATATTCACTCATATTGCCTTTAGCTTTTCTTTACACTCCAGACTATCATTCCATTGGTCTTCTTCTTAACTCTGTTCTGCACTATCTGTCAGGCTAATGTCTGCAAGACCACTAGGGCTACTCACAGTAGCCCAGGTTTCAGTGACCTATACACAGGAACAATGACAACGACATCCCTTTAGCCCATCCTTCTACATCCTACTGGACTTTGCCACAGGTACTATGCTACACAACTGATTTTACAGGTAATAATCACTCGTAGCGTTTTTTCTTTCTTAGTGTTGTCGACAGCAGTCCCTTTGACTGCACTTTTCTTCTTAATTTCACTCCAAATATATAACTTTGTATTTCTTTCAATTTAGTCTTAGCTGCTGTGTATCTCTTTCTACTCTGCTACTTTTCTTGGGATTCACTGACCACTTAAAGTCCCATCACCCATACCTACTGGGTCTATATTAATTCATAGAAGGTTCACTTCAGCGGACCTTTCTTTGTCAAAACTTAACCATTAAATGTTCATTTCAGTGAACAAGCATATCCAGTAAATATTTATTTATTTATTTGACATTTGTTGACCGGGAAAGTCCAACTAAGACAGGGACTATTTTCAGCGAAGGCCCTGGGAGAAACGCTCCAGCCACATGTTTTTGGAATTGGATATACATAGGGAAATGAAATAGTTGGCCAGCAGCACAAATTTGCCCTTTTCCCTTGATATAAATAGTTGGAGGGGTGGGAGGTGAAGCCCCCCACTTTGGCAGGTTTTACATACTGTGGTGTCTGTTCCAGTGTTGTTTTGGCAAAGTGCATAGTTTCCCTGTTTAAATTTTTGTTCGATGAGAACGTTCACTGAACTGAACATTCAATGGTTAGGGTTTGATAAAGAAAGATTCACTGAATTGAAACTTCAATGAATTAATATAGACCCATGACTACTACACCACTTTTGGTGTCATCTGCAGACAACTCCCCCCAATCCTACAGCACCCTACTGCCTACTAATTCTTACTACACCTGTCATTACCATGTCCTCGTTCTCTGTCAGCTAGTTTCCTCTGCATCTTACAAACCAGGGCCCACATCTCCATGAAAATAGTTTCCTTAGTAGCTTCAGATGTGACTCCTCATGAGCGGTCATGTTGATGTCCAAACACACCACATCCACAGGCTTCCATTAGTCTGCCTCAGATGTAAGTTATTTGCAGAATTTTTGATACATTTGTATGGAAAAGTCTTTTACCAAAGAGTATTATTTTGGATCTGAATGGCTATCGGTTTTCAAGAAATCAACCATCCTTGTCTGTGCATTTCTTCAGCCACTGTCCCAAGGATAAAAGTAAGACTAACAGATAGGTGATTGTTTACATGCCCTACACATCACTCCAGTGACACAGTAATCCTACTTTACTGACCTAGCATGGCTGTGAAGTTGAAGGAGTGCTTTAAGGTCATGACACAATCCATTCAAGCACTACTGACAACTAAGTACAGGAGTGGTATCCCCTCTGTTCCCTGAACCCCATTACACCTCAGTGCACTATGCTCTTTCTCCACTGCTTCCTCATTCACTATTGATTTGTTTATTTGTGCATCAATCACTTCCTTTAGTAAAATTCTCTTCTTACATTTCTATTTCTATTCATTCCTCTGACATTATACAAAGCTACAGTTAACATAAACAATAAGAAAGCATATGTACTGTTCCTATATTTCTACACTGAGATAAAGTGTTGACATTTTTATTCTATCCCAGTTGACTTACTTACTTATTGTATATTCTGCTGTTTTACAGTATACTGCTAGTCCATTCTCAAATTTCTTCACAGAATTGTATTCTTACAGAATTATATACTAACAGTCTTAAAAATATAATACTAGAGCATTCCCAAATGTCTTTTTAGAAATGTATACTTAGAATCTCTTGTGTGACTTTATGTTACATTCGGATTCCTGGTTTTATTATCTGTATACATATTATTCCTTGTGCGTATTATCTGTTAAATTGGTGTTTTTCTCCCTGGGCCTCCTCTGAAAAAGGACATGTGTCCAGTCAAACTTTCCTGGTAAACAAGTGCAAAATAAAATAAACAATTCTCTCACATACTCTTATTTGTATCTTGTTTCACTTGTTGGGATTCTAACACTTTGCTGTTTTCATTACCAAACATATATTCTTGCCGCTTCTCTCTCTCTGTACCTTTTTAACTTTTGAAAGCTCTAGTGTTATGTCACTGCTGAGAAGAAAAACGAAACCTTAAATATAAAGCATCTGCAAACACACACGAAACTTGAAACATAAATATCAAATATTTATTTTATTTTACATTTGTTTACCAGGAAGGTCCAAGTTGGAACAAAGCCCATTTTCAGTGGAGGCCTGGGGATAAAAGCTGCAAAAATAGTTTACAGCAAAGTATACAGATTATAAAAGTACAAACTAGCGAGTATATACAGCAATGATAGAGTTTACAGATATGTACAAAGAAGTTACACAACATGTAATTATAAAACTTTCATAGAGACAACACATTAAGAATAATATTCCTAATAAGACTTTACAGAGATTTACAATATTTTTATTATTACATCATTTATTTATTATTATTTACAATAATTTACAAAACAGCTACAAGCACAAAGAAAGTCTGAAAATGCCAATATGACTATAAATCCATACACCACAAACTACAAATATGCCCATTAAAAATCAGCTCTATAATGATCTGAATGCAATAGTCACATAGTTCTGTCATCCCTCTGCAAGTTAAATCGAACTTGTTTTAGCTTTTAATGGCCAATGACAAATCAATTTAATTGTTCGCTTTTCAGAGCATGTCGCTAGTGGTGACAGCACGCATTCTTATGTGTTTTTACTTTTGAGTAAACGACATGCAGAAAATGAAACCCAGTCTGACAAGCTTTAATATTGTATTAATTTACTTCAACAACCATTTTCACATTGAGACCATGATCCATTGAGCTCAATTCAGCAAATGGTCATTTGAGTTCAAGTTTTCTAACTTACCCCAACATTTTGTAACCTTTAATTAATTATATTAGTTTAAGGGTGTATGACATCACCCTACCCACTCCATAGAAAATAATTTTATTTGAATGTCTTTTCACTGAAGCATACTTAGCTTTGGTGCTGGAAGACCAGAAGGCTGCGGGTTCAATTCCCACTCCAGGTAATTAGATTGCTAAAACTTGCAGCTCGGCATTAGGGTGCGCTGCACTAGTGTATTTGTCATAGTATTATTCTGAGGTAGATCACATCCTACAAACTTCAGTTGATGTGTCTAGTGAGTTTTTATGAGACCTGATATAAAATGGTTTCACTACTAACCTCTATGACTATATCTGTTGTTTGCTTACAGTACATTTCTACATCATATTAGTACATCACTGAACTTACAAAGACAATGCAGACCATTCTTTAAGAAAGACTCAGGGATAGCCATCACCCAAGACCGCCAGCATACCATGTTGGTGTCACTGCTTCTAGACCAACAAAATACTCTGGACAGACAGGTGTTAAGTTATTCCTTAACAGCTTTATCCTTTCAGCTAAGAAACTCCCAGCAAAGCAATTAAAGTCAAATTATTTATTTATTTATTATTTATTTATTTACATTTGTTTACCAGGTAGTGTCCAGCTGGGCTGGTGGCCCGTTTGCATTGGAGACCCGGGGAGAAAAGCTCCACAGATAAACAATACAGACACAGAGTACAATCAAAGAAAAATCAACATTACTACATTAACAGACATCTGGATTACTGCATTAACTAAAAACATAAGAACATTTTTACGAGTATTGAAATTTTTTTTTACAAACAAAAATGATTCATTAGTAATTTTGTTTGTAGAAAACAGCTTTAAAAAGAGTTTTCCTTTGAACATGAAGATTAATTTTTAGCTGATAACAAGCAGTAAAATTACAAACACACACAAATATAGAAAAAACTCTCTGCTTAGGCACTGAAAGAATCGAAGAAGTGAAAGGATATTATTAGCTCTCAACTGGTTCTTGAACCCAAGAGCTCTAGCACGCTAGGCTTTTGTTGGTCCTGCCCCAGTGACACCAGCATGGTATGCTGGAGGTTTTATGTCTGCACCCCAAAGGAAAGCTATGATTCTGACAGCACCTAAGCAGATGGCTGTGTGTGTGTGTGTGTGTGTGTGTGTGTGTGTGTGTGTGTGTGTGTGTGTGTGTGTGTGTGTGTGTGTGTGTGTGTGTGTGTGATTTGATGTACAAAACATATAGTCTCATATCCAAGATGTACTCTGATGTTGGACGTAAAGTATAAGCTATGTAAGTGCCATTGCCTGTTCAGTGTCAGATATACTAAATGTTTGTCATCTCTCACTTGAATCAGTAAACACACTCTCCAAGATTACTGATGAGTACAGCTGATACAGTTTGGGAATGTGTTGAAGGAAAGTAAGTAAATATGCAATACTATGCACCAGTCATAAGTAAATCACAGCATCACAATATTTATACAACAAATGGTGCCATGACACTCCAGAAATACAAGTCCAGGTGTCAGTCAATACTCAGAGGGTATGAACTGTGCAGTATTTACCCACAAGTGCCATAGAGAGTAAATACTGCATAGGCCACAACCTCCACCACTGATTGTTGCTATTATACCTTGACAAGTGTTTTGTATTGCATGTAGTGTGGTTTCTGTGCTGTGTTTCACACAGTTCATGCAAATGCAATTAAAAAAATAGTTCCATTACATATAAGTAGTTTGTTAAAAAACAAAAGGTTATTTTGCTTAGTGAAATGAAATGTTTTAAAGGATTTAGGTAGGAGTTAGTGCAATGTGGTTCAGTTTCATTACACAGTTAAGAATATACCTTAAAGCAAAGGTATTTTTCTGAAGAAAAGAAGCAGAAACTGTCTTTTGAGCTGCTACAAAATTCAACACAAACAGCAGCAGGCATTGTATGTCAGCTGAAATGTGCAGCATGTTATTCAGAAAGGCCAGCCAAATACACAAGCGAGTGTGAAAGTAAACAGAAGCACTGGGGGGCAGCTTTTCCTGCACTCCCCCTTCCCCCATCATCCAGGAAGTGCACAACACAATACACTGGCATATACACCATGTAAGCAGAAGCAGTTCAGCACTTTAGAGCATCTTTTCCTTGCACACCCCAGTCACACCCCATTACATGACAACACATAGTATGCAATCCCAGTCCCACCCCATTACATGACACCACATAGTATGCAATCCCAGTCACACCCCATTACATGACGCCACATAGTATGCAATCCCAGTCCCACCCCATTACATGATGCCACATAGTATGCAATCCCAGTCCCACCCCATTGCATGACACCACATAGTATGCAATCCCAGTCCCACCCCATTACATGACAACACATAGTATGCAATTTCAGTCCCACCCCATTACATGACAACACATAGTATGCAATCCCAGTCCCACCCCATTACATGACAACACATAGTATGCAATTTCAGTCCCACCCCATTACATGACAACACATAGTATGCAATCCCAGTCCCACCCCATTACATGACAACACATAGTATGCAATTTCAGTCCCACCCCATTACATGACAACACATAGTATGCAATCCCAGTCCCACCCCATTACATGACACCACATAGTATGCAATCCCAGTCCCACCCCATTACATGACGCCACATAGTATGCAATCCCAGTCCCACCCCATTACATGACATCACATAGTATGCAATCCCAGTCCCACCCCATTACATGACACCACATAGTATGCACACACTTAAAACTATTCTCCTAACTGTCCAGGCTATCCAAGGGTTTAAATCTTATCTGAGTGGTAGACAACAGGCTGTACTATGGCAGAACAAACTATCTTCCCTTCTACCTAGCACCCTTGGGGTCCCTCAGGGCTCTGTATTAGGACCCCTATTACTTTTTGTCTTTATTAATGACCTGTACACAGTCATCCCAACAGCCACCTGCTTTCAATATGCGGATGACTCCACTTTGATTTGCTCTGCCACCTCCCCTTTAAGTCTGCAGACTATATCCCAAAATGTTTTTAATACTGTTGAAAACTGGCTCTGTAATCAATGTCTCCTATTAAATCTTAACAAAACAAAACTACTGCTTTTCTCCCCCACTCGTAAAGCCTCCACTCCAACCTTTACTATAAAATCTAACAATGGTACTGTCATTGTCCCAGATCCCTGTACCAAACTCTTAGGTGTTTTGATAATAACCTCAAGTTTGATATGCATATTAATCAAACTATTAAAAAAGTTAATAAAAAACTTGGCTCACTATACAAGATCAAACCTTTCCTCACTCCACTAGCTAGGACAGTAATTGTCCGTACACATCTACTTTACACCCTCCTTTTTGCATCCCCTCTCTTCACAGACTTGAGTAAGTCTGACGTTAATAAATTGTCTAGCTGCTTTAATCATATTGCTAGATTTGCCACTGGAGCAGCATACAGAACACACTGCTGTCTGAACCTAAATAATCTAGGGTGGCTAGAATTGGCTATCCAACTTCAGTACAATCAGCTGACAGTAGCACACAAACTTCTCTACCAACCTGAAAACACACCCATACTTACAAAAATTATCACCCCTTACAGCAACCTCAAGACACTTCGCTCATCCAACAAATTACTAGTCCAAACCCTCAAAAGCAACAACTCATCTGGAGACTCTCTATATGCCAACTCTGTTTGCAAAATATGGAACTCGCTTCCTGCTGAGCTTACTTCAGAACCCATTCTAACCCAATTCAAAAAAAATCTAAAACAGTACTTTAAAAGGCAATGGCTATGTCCTTGCTTTAATCCTGACTAACTCTGGCAATATAAACATGTGCTAAAGAGGTCTTTTGGCCACCACTACATTGCTTCCTAATTGTTACTCTATAACACATCAGATTTATATATGACAGAATGAATGACTTATGTCCTATGTATTGTATCTGTAATAGTGCTTTAACTTGTTTAATGTAACAGTATTTTTGTATGTATGTATGTATGTATGTATGGAGCTTTTCTCCCCAGGTCTCCGCTGAAAATGGGCAGGTATCCAGTCGGACTATCCCGGTCAACAAATGTAAAATAAAATAAATGTTTTGTGCACAAATTATTTGCACATAATTGGGTGAAGAGACAGAAAGGCATAATATGCACTGTTACTCAGATGACTTCATAGAATGTCACTGGACAGCAATATCTTCCTGGTAATGAGTCTGTAAATGAAACCTCGAATGAGTAACTGTTTGCACTGAGAGATACTCAGAAGAATTTTATGGTGAAAGACAAGTGTGAGACTGACATGCAAAACCCACATGCCTCCTTCTTTATGTTTCATGTAGAAAAGTCATTAAAAAGTATATAGAATAGCTTTCATGACTCAGCTATGAGATGTATCAGTCCTCACTTGGTTTTCTCTTCAGTCTGGAGTTTTTTGAGTTAAAAGTAAGTGACTCTCAGCCTCCATAAACAAGGACTTTATATAAAACTAGGACTGCTATGAAAATCTGCATTTTCTGGTTCTTCAAATGAAAAGATTTACAGTCTTTGTTTCTGTGCTTTTATTTCATATGCTAAATGCATTAAAAGTGATTTTGAAGAATTTAAATCGGTGAAGCTACAGCGGATATGTTTTACTCCAGAAGGTTAAATTATGTCATTAACAGACTCAGCTTCTGATTGGCTGCTTGACATAACCAATGGTGCAATACTAAGAACTATGAATTGTTTCATTTAACCAAAAAGGATCTCATTATGTCTTGTAACTCCTGGAGAACAAGACCTAGCCATTGGAAGAATTAAAAACTGAGCAATTCCAGAACAAGAGAAAAGTGTAAGCTGCTATAGTCTTTGTTTCACATACACATAATGTGTATGAAAGCAAGCAAATAGCAGTATATAACTGGCCCTGATTAATTGTAGTTGCTATAGTACCAGTAACATCATAACTCCATTTTTCTCTGAAATACAAGGTTACTGTAAAAGTATTTTTCTTTCATACCTAAGATTTTGAACTTAAGCAGGTCCTGGGTGAGTAGTCCCCATCCTTGCAGCTGGCAACCATACACAAGGTTCCAGGAAATTCAGCACCTGCCCAGCAATTCTAATGTCTAGGTAAATGACAGCCGGGCAATGTTTATCCCCACTATAGTCACAGACATCCAGTGGTAGGTACAAAATACTTATTAACATGGTAATGTGGGGTATGAAGAACTCCTCTCCCTCCATAAACCATTCAAAGTATTAACCACACAATGTCATGACAGAAAATTAAACAATAATGCATGCTTATCTGGATTCATAGGTATATATTAGGCTAATGGCCACATGAGGCCTCTGTAAGCCTAGCCATGCATCCCAAATGCATCTAATAAGATTTAGGAACCTTTAGATTATTCTACGAGTTATATGTAAGCTTGAGCTTGGGTGGTGAATCATTTACAGGCTATCTCTGCCCATTAAAATCATAGGTACCAGACCAGGGGTGAATTTCAGATTCCCCATCTACAGGTCCAATGCATGCTTGAATTGGATTACTGAAGGGCTCTTCTTCACATAGATGGAAAGCCTGTCCCTCCAACGTGTCCTAGTTATGTCACAAGCAATGCTTACATATTTTGATCAAATAATTCTGATGTTATTTGTTTTGTCAATATGCCGAAGGTCCATCAGAGTAGAATCCCAGGATGCCTTGTGTGTCAGGTATAGATCACGCATCAAGAGTCTGTAGAAGATTGAGTGTAAGAATAGGGCTTTGATGCACTTCATATAGGACATGTTTACACCCTGTATCTTTTTTTGTGAGGAAGTGGACGCGCCAGGTGTTGCATATGCCTGGTCAGGTACATACCAAAGAGAGCACTGTACTCGATGATTGGTCTGATGAGGGTCAAATATAGGGGATTGATGACTTCCTTGAACCTAAATGCCATACATTTGTGTATAAGTTGCACAACACAGAATGATTTCCTCACTACTGTAAACACATGATGGTCAAAGGCCAAGTTTTTATCTATGTGATTCTCCAAATCCCTGACTACTGTGTCAACTCTTACAGATGTGTTATCAATAAGTTAGCTTCCAGGGGTAGCAGACTTCTCAGAGGTACTATTATGTATTTCTTGGCATTGACTTTAGGCTGTCAGTAAACCCTTCCTGTAGGATGTTAGTCTCTTGGAGAATTCTATGACTACTCCTAGTTCCTAATCATCTGCAAACCTGGTCAGCCAGAGGTCCTTGACATTGGCCTTGACTTCAGATAAGTAGACTCCAAGAAGGAGCAGAGCCAGCACAGAACCCTGAGAGACTCTGCTACTGACTGGTCTTTTTGTGGAGGTGGACTCCCCTACATTAACCTTTTTTGTCCTACCTTAGAGCCACCCAGCTATCTAGGAGGTGACACATTGGGGTGTATACCTAATTCCATGACTTTGACTACAATGCCCAAGTAGGGTGTTGTATCAAATGCCTTGGCCAGATCAAGGTCGGCAGTATGCAACCTTTTGCCCTCATTCATTGCTTTGATGACCTTCTCAAAGAAGTCCACCAGGTTGAGTAAGCATGATCTGTTCTTGACAAAACCAATCTGGCTTGGATCTAGTGTCTGAAGATTTCCTATGTCATTGCTGGTGATTTACATTATAATTCTTTCTGGGCTTTGCATATGAGACTATTCAGACTTATTAATCTGTAGCTACTGGGGTCCATAGATGGTCCAACCTTGAATAGAAGGATGACTATTGCAGCAGTTCTCCATTTGCATGGAATGAAGCCTGTCTGAAGGCTATGGTTAAATAGCGATTTCAGTGGTCCTGACAGGTCATGGTTCATGATATTTAGGAGGCATCCTGGGATATAATTAGGGCATATTGATGAGGTATTCTTGGCCTTGAAAAGCACAATGAGGACCTGCTCCACAGTAATAGTTGGAGGAGTTATTGTTTGATGGTATTTCCTGAGGGGTGGCTGGGAGGGAGAGAGATAAAACTGGAGCTGAATTTGTCAATCAGTCGATTTGCTATTTCTTCTGCCCCGTGCAGGTGCCAGGTAGCTCCATTTACAATTAGTTCTGCACATTGTTGTGTACTGGCTTGGTGGTTGCAGACATAGCTAATGAAACCTTTATGACTATCCTTGGCTGGGGAGGCTAATTTTACCTCATATACATACATACATACATACATACATGTGTACAAATTGTTCAATCACAGGCAGCAATGCTCTTCTAGCTTGCCAATATACCAGAACAGTAGTTCCCATAATAAGTGTCCAGGATGTGCTTAAAAATATATAAATTAGTGCGTGCTTTCCCAGAGAATTAATTAGTACACTTCTCTTTCCTATAGACTCTTCTACATGGGCGGTCTGATGATTCTTTAGTACTTTTTGATAACCCCAAACATTCCCAGAGGTAGTTTTCTCCAAATGCCCTCTACACTTGAATAAGGTCTCTTCTTAAGTATCTGTATGAGACACTGTACAAGTCCAGACATTTTAGTCTTTCATAATAACATAAATTTTCATATCCATGGATACCCTTGCTATAATTCTGCTGTACTGTTTCCAGTTTACTCATGCTTGTTTTCTTATAAGGTTTCCGTATTGTTATTCCATACTCAAGTTTGGGTCTAATGTAATTAACAAACCATGACTTCATCATTTCTGATTTTCTAGACTTTACAAATCTTTTTATACAACCTATAGTTCTATAACTATCATTAACCAGCTGGTTGATATGATTACAAAAACTCAAAGCTGGATCTACCCATATACCCAGATCTTTAAATGAATCTACAGTTTCAATCACGGTGTGTTGTATTTGATATTCACATTTCAATTTCTGTCTCCCAAATCTCACATCCTTAGTTTTTGATGTATTTATCAGCATATTATTCTGCTGTGCCCAAATGGTTAATTTAGTCAAGTTCTTTCTTAGACATGCTCTATCTGTAACACATGTAATCAGTTTACCAAAAATCAGGTCATCTGCATGCAGACTGTAGAACACCTCAGATGAAAAAGTTAGGTCTGAAAGATTCATTCTAAACAAATATGGACCTAGCATACAGCCATGTGAAACACCCTGAATGTAACCTTGAATTTCACCTGTCCAGTTCCTGAATGATATTACTTGCCATGTCCTATTAGTAAGCCATGCAGCTATCCATCTTATCAAGCGTACATCAATACCTAGTTGTACTAATTTATTGATCAGTGTTTTGCGTATGATCCTGTCAGATGGTGAAGTTAAATCTATATAAATTACATCACATCACATTTTTTTCATTCATATGTTGTTTTGTTACAGAACATCATGTTACAGATGGTAATATATCTATTTTCAATATGTGCATACTGATATATGCTTTCAAGTCCCAACCCTTCCAATTCTGGCAATATTTTATCCACTATAATCTTCTCCGTTATTTTTCCACAACAGAAAAGTAAACTTATGGGTCTGCATGACACTGGGTTTGTCCTACTCCCCTTTCCTTTAAAGACAGGTTTAAAAAGTACAGGTCTCCAATCTTGAAGATTCTCCCCATATTTGTACAACTTAGTAAATAACAGTGCTGAAGTGTTCTCAGGTCATTATTACTAATTCCGTCTCCTCTCTGTGCTTTGTTTGGATCCAGTTTATGTAGTTCTTTATCAATATAACTGGAGTTAATTTCAGTAGCTGATGTTACCTGAATTTCTCTAGGACTATTTATCACCCCCTTTGTGGAGCCAAACTGCTTTGCATAAAATTTTGTAAATATATCTATAATCTGTTGTGGCTGAGAATAAATTTTATAATCTACACAGTTTAACAATTATTATGTCTTTACTCCTTCCACATCTTATGTATCTATAAACTGGTTTCCAACTATACTTATTATCTTTATATAATTCTCCTTCAATTTTTTCTTGATCTTATCTCACACTATGTTTAATTTGTCTGTCTGTATTTATTTGAGTTTTCCAAGTTGTAGTTTAACCTCTTTTCCATTTCTTATATTTTTGTCTCTAACTTTAAATAATTATCTTATTTTTATGGAAATGTCGCCTCACAGTAAGACGCAGTCCGGTTCGATTCTCAGCTAGAGCGTCTTCTGCATGGAGACATGCGTGAATGGACATACCGTCGTTGAAGGTTGTGCGTCAAGCCTGGCAAGCCAGGACGTAAAAATCAACTGCCAATCATTAGCAGACCGGAGTTCCGCTGTGGAGACCCCTAACCGGGAAAAGCCGAAAGACACAAACAAACAATCCGTAAAACTCTACAGCCAATCATGAGCAGACAAGTGATCCGCTGTGGAGACCCCTAACTGGGAAAAGCCGAAAGAAGAAGAAGAAGAAGAATTCTCCTGAAGGTGTGTTCCTAGATCCTGATGTTAAACAATTTTTTTTTTTTTTTTGTTTTTTGTTTTTTGTTTTTGCATTTGAACAATTTCTCTTTCAGTACTTTCCATGTTCCTTCTGCAGTTTTTCCACTGAACACATCACTCCAATTAGTTTACATAGAGACTGTTTTGGTTTCGTGTGATTTATTATTAATCTTCTTTGCACTGGTTTAGATTTCAGTTCTGAAGAATTATCTAGCAACAAATTTAAACTTTATGACCCCATGATCACTGCACATCAGTAGTGGTAAAAGTTGACATAAAGTAACTGTAATTTTTTTAGGAACACAAACAATGTCTAGTATGCTGCATTCCCTAGTAGGCTTTTTTACAATCTGCAGCAATTGTTCCCGAACATATGTTGCAAATAATTTCCTTACTAATTTTGTTGAATCAATATTATTCCAATCTGTTTCTGGTACATTTATGTCCCTGCCAGTTATATTTTTCCCTCCGATGTTTCATGTAAGAAATGTATGAATTCCTCTAGGTCATCAGAATTGGTATATGCAATCCAACAACTGTTATATGTTCTTTATTGTTACAGTTACACAATCTACAGTACTGGTGTTATCATTGCACATGTAATAGTCACAGATCTCATAATTTTTAATCCCTATCATAACACTTCCACCTGATTTTTTGTTAGAATGGCTGTTACAGTAAAAGCATTTACACCCTGACAGAACTGGTTTCCAGGCATTGTTCTTTAACCATGTTTCGCAAACAATAACAATGTCAATCTAGTGGGAATGTAGCAAATCTTCCAATTATATATATAAAAACAAACTTTATAACTTTCATAGTTGGCTTTGGCACACTTGATGTGCACTCTGAGTTGCTTGTTTAGATTTATGAGAGAACGTTTATCCTGCGGGCTGTTGTATTTCCTAACTTTCCATGACCATGACTTTCTTTCTTTTGTTACACAACCTATTGTTGCTGGGATTCCACCAGGGTAGCTTGTTTTTTTGTTTTTTTTATTTGTTCTGTGATTATTCGTGGGAGGCACCTCTATCTCTATAACCTTCAGCCTTATTGGCTCTAATGTAAATGATATCTTAGAAATCCTTAATGACTTCAACCTCACCCAAATGGTGACTGAACCAACCAGACCTCCTCCTGACCTTATTATTACTAATAATCCTAACAGTATTTCTCAGATTCGCATTTACCTCCTTCCTTTAGTGACCAGTGTCCAATCAGCTTCAGTTTCTATCACCACATAAACAAAATCCCTCCCTCCTTCATATCATTTTCGGAACAAATCCCAAACCAACATTCTCAAACTAAAGATAAGTCTAGCCTTATCAGACTATTCTGTTATTCTTTCTTCTGCTGACCCTAATCACTGCAGCATTCTCCTCGCACAAATTCTCACTAACCACCAGGACTCACTTTTCTCTAATTTCACACTGCTTTATAAACCCCAAAAACAACCGGCTCACTTAAGAGCTCAAATAGCTCCTTAGTCTCAGGGACAATGCCTGGCATATTTGGAAAAACAATTCATTCTCAATCTCCAGACAACACTATACTAAGCTAAGAAATATAGCTAAACAGGAAATCATGTGACATAAAAGTCACATTATGAAAAAGCCTCAGTAGAAATTCTGGGCAGAGGTCAACTGCCTGACAGGCAGTACTAACCCAGCTAATACCCCCTCCTCCTCATCTCACCTGACAGCCGCTGATTGCAGGCTCCACCCTTCCCATCACTGATTCCATTAATAATCCCTCATGTTCCTCTAACTTCTCTCCTCCGCTCCATATTCGGATGGCACAGCGGTGCAGCGGTAGCATTGTTGCCTCACAGCAAGAGGTTCTCCGGTTCGATTATTGGCCGGGATGCCTTCTGTGCGGAGTTTGCTTGTCCTCCCTGCATTTGTGTGGGTTTCCTCTGGGTGGTCTGGTTTCCTCCCACAATTCAAAGACATGTATCTGGAGTGTTCCTCCTCAGGCCTCCACTGAAAATTGGCTTAGTTCCAAGTCGGACTTTCCTGGTAAACAAAATGTTAAATAAAATAAATGTTAAATAAAATAAAAAAAATACAAATATTTTCAGTTTCCATTTCAAAGCAATCAAAGCTAAAAACATAATACCTGAAGAACTACAAACTGACTCACCTGCTGGTACTGACAATATTTTCCCGTGGTTCTTATTCCTAAGTAAGGATTTCATAGTTCTACTTCTTTCACATTTATAATCTCTGCCTAACTCAAAACATCATATCTGATATCTGGAAAACACATATTGTTAACCCTTTCCCAAACAATATTAACCCATCCCATTGACTTCTGTCCCACCTCCATTCAGCTTACCCAATACATCTCCCAATATAATCTATCTTTAAAACAGCATGGCTTTTGGGCTAATAGTAGCACTTCCATTGCACTCTGGACACACTTGGCTATGGACAAAGGCCTCCTCACTACAGCCATCTTTACTAACCTCACCAGACAGTTCAATCTGGTTGAACCATAACAATCTGTTAGACTACCTAACTGAAATTAGAATTAGCCCAGATACAGCTCCCTGTTTTAAAAAAAATACCTTTGCAATTGGTATTTCTCTGTGCAGTTTCAAAATGCCCTCTCTGCTTCCATCCCTCTCCTTAAAGGAGTCTCTCAAGGCTTCATTTTGCCCCTCCCCTTCTTTTTCCCATTCTTACTAATAAACTACCACTTGACCACCCTCACCTCTCTCTCTTACTTTATGCTGATGACGTGGTCTTATTTCACTCAAACCTGCCCTCTTCAACCATACAACAACAACTATAGGCAGACTTCCTTTGTCTTATCAAATGGCTTAACAACAAAAAAACTAATTCTTAACCCTTCCAAAACTAAAGCAATGCTGTTTGCTACCTCCCCTAAACAGCAGAATAACTCTGTCACCTCTTATCCATGACCATCTTGATGACCCCATTGCTCAAGTCATTACTTTCAAATTTGTTGGTATGTGGCTTGAACCCATGCTGAACTTTCACCTTCACCTATAACAAATATGGAAGAAAATAAATTCCCTCCTATTTTGCTCCTTTAAAATTTCCCTCGTATTCAGACCAACCAGGAATACCACAGGCAAAGGCATTTTACTAGTACAGCTTGAATATAGACTTCCACTGGTTCCAGCAGCATCCAAGAAAAACTTCTCCACCATGGAAACTATAAGCAACTCTTATCTGCCATTTCATAATCCTTTCCCTTAGAAATGAGCATCATTGTATCATGTTTAGTAAAGCCAGTTGGCTATCTATCCAACAACGTGCCATCCTGCTTCTTGGATCCCAAGTGCACAAGCTCCAAAAAGAACACTCCTGTCCTTCCCTTGCCTACAAAATATTCAGACGCCCCCCTCGCAGTTACAATCTAAAAAAATCATAACCACTCTGGCCACTTATTCAATCCCCCAGAACCAGACTTCATTACACCAATCCTGTCTTCTTTGTCCTAGGTACAAAACCCTGGGAATTCCTGATACAAATCTTAAACACCTCATCTTGTACCCCTTATTCTGTGCTCAGCTTAAGGATCATCTCATGTCTGAATCAATCTGCAAATGCCTTCCCTCTGGGCACATCATCTACCCCCCCCCCCACTCTCTCCTTCACCAGTCAGATGCCTTTGTCTTCCCCACATTACTATGTGATGTCTCTTCTACATTCTATATATTGTACAGTTAATTTCTGTGTGCCCTTACCTTATATTTGCTATCTTTTACACTTTGTGCTCTACCCTTTCACTATTTCACTTTCTTCTTCTTCCCTCCTTACACTAGCATCCCTTCCATTATCCTCTGTAATGTCTCCTTTATTATTACTCTTACTAATTCACTGCTTTCTGCACACATAATTTTGTTTTGATTCATAATACTTGTGGTTAACGTGCTTGTCTGTTGTCATTTACATTTGTCTGGCTGAGACTGAAATAGGTGCATTTGAATCAGTGTCCTACGCTAGTTACCAAACTGAATGATACAATAAATAAGTAAATATCTATTAACATTATTGTACGATTCTACATTAGCCACAGTGCTCTCAACGTTTGGGTGGGGGCTAGAAGTTTTGCCAGGGTATCACTTAATTGTAGTAAGTTTGCCTTAGAATAATTCCTAGATGTTACAGAGCTAGCATAGGTTCTGGGATTTATTTTTATTTCAAAGGAGACAGTTTTATGGTCCCAGCTTACCAGACAGGACGTTGCGCTAAACAGGTGCAGCATTCTCCCATGTCAGTATGGACCAGATCCTGTATGTTCGTGCCCCTAGTGGGTGTAAGAACTGTCTGGTCCAAGGTGCTTGTGTTGACAAAGTCCAGAAACCTCTGGGCCTTCATGTTAGGGGTCAAGTATGATTCCCAGTTCACACTGGGACAGTTAAAGTCTCCCATAAATACAATATTGGGTCGAATGGTGAGTGTCACCACTAAGTTTAAGTATGTTTTACGGGTTTCCTGGGTCTTAGAGGGGGAATCTATAGCTTGTGAGGATATGGTATGGGAGTCTCCTATGGTAATTTGGACATGGAGAAGCTCACTCACATCATAATGTTTGGCCATCTTTGTGGTAGGTTTTGTTTTTGAAGTAAATCCAGACACCCCCACCTTTCGTCTCTGCCTCTGTTGTAACTGGTCTAAATGTGTGGAAGGCATTGTAGCCCTGCACTGCCGGGGTGCTTTCCATGGCTTTAAACCATGTCTTGGTAACTGCACAGATGTTTGCATTCTCCAAGGTGAGGAGTGCTTGGATGGAGTGATATTTCTTGTTTAGAGTCCTGGCATTGAGCAGTAATGCCATTACATTTTCTAGGGTTGACTTTTATATGTCAAAGTGCTTGTCTTTTTTGGAAGGATTGGGGAAGACAATGTTTTAGTCAACATTCAAAAAGGGGAGAAGTGCAGCGAGTGCATTATGGAGAACCTGATTGGTATTATGAGCGCTTGAGCGCTTGTATGCAAGAGCTTTGCCTCCAGTTACATTGTGTAATCGCACCACTCACATACCTTATTAGTTTGTTTAACACAGAAACACCTAAAAGGAAACCGTACTATACACAATTAACACTTATACGTTTATACTCTTTAAGTTGCGTAGTCAGTGCAAACCAGACTGAATGCATAGATTTGCATGACCAGGTTATGTGGAATAAACCCATTGTATTGTTATCACGACAAATAGTACACATACTGGTAAATCAGTCTTAACCATTACAGCCAGTTTGTCAGGAACCAATAGGCACAAAGTAGCAACATAAATTGTTGTGAATAAAATTGAAGAAATGTTAGACTTTGTAAGCATTAGACCAAAACAATTCCCAACTGGGGTAACTGTGATCTCATTATAAAAAAAAAAAAAAAAAAAAAAAAGAAACCAATAGTTGAAAACGTGTATCAGAAAATTCAATGAATGCCTTGAAGAATGAATTGTATAGGAAAGACAGACTGTGATTCTTCTAAGGATATCTCACCCAAGATACAAATTAAATTCTTATATATTCCAGTTAGAGGAAAGAACTTTGCTAATGAAATGCTATTTAAATTAAGCTGCAGAGTAGCATTAGGTTGTAGATTATGGGTTGCAAAGACAGGATGGATCTGTTATCACTGCTAGCTTATCAAAAGTCAAAAAGTCAAAGTCAAAGTAAACTTTATTATCATTCAGAAATCACAAAAGTGCAAAAACGAAATTCCGTGTCTCCGGATTCAATGTGCAGGCAACATACAGACTATTTTCACAGACATTTACACATATAACAGTTAGATATTACATCATGGACATGCAGGTAGACAGACTAATACTGCACAAATTTGTAAGTCATGGGAGTTTTTCTTTTAACGCAGGAAAATAATATAACTTTAAAAGCTCACCACTAATGATGATCCTGGGATTATTTTCAGTAGGCTGGCGCATCATGGATTTTTAAGAGGGCCTTTCTTATTTGATATACTTTGACATATAATATCAGAAATTTTACTTTTACCAAAAACATTCAGTTTTTTTTTCTTTTTTTGCAAAAAGGGTAACAGCATATGGGCAAAATGCACACTGGTAACGTACTATAGATTTTACTGTCAAAATCCAAAGGGGGTATTTTTCAGTTAATGTTTGAAACAGACAGATATATAGAAAAGCTTAACTGCTCTGCAAGATGTCTAAAAAACAGATTTGTTGGGAGTGTTTAATTATTTTTTCAACTTTGGCTGAGGATGACTACTTATATTTACACCTGATTTTCCTCTCATATAAATACAGAGGTTGGTTTATTAACAAATCTAAAGACAAAACGGCTGTGTAAGAACTTACCATAGTGAGTGTGTTGAATGATTTATTAAACCACTAAGTGCTTTTACCCTTAACATTTAAAAGGCTTCATCAGAGTAAATCACATTGTAAAACACACAAGTCGATAAAATAATTAATAGCAAAATCACAATATTCTCACACTAATTAAGTTAAACAAAACCAATTATCAAGTGATACAAAATGAAAAATTATTAAAACATTATTATAAATTATTACAAATAATGGTCACGAATAAATATGTAACATACTAGGTGTTTTATATTTTGTGTAGAAAATAAAATCCATAATATACACATTCATATTCTTCTAACTCTCATTTTTAAGGTTCAGTAACTGAACAAGAATCTTTTAGACCACGTCTGCTGATGGCATTCATTCTCAACTGCCACATGGCTTCTTTGTGTTCCAACAAACTTTCAGGATCACCCCTTCTCTATAATCAGTACTCTGTTGATAACAAAAACTAAAAACCTCTGGTGTTGGTTGTTCTTTTCTTTTTCATGTCATTAATGTGTTCCCCAACGCATTCTTTTGACCTTCTAATAGTTTTATCTAGGCTTGACATCAGGTGCATGTGGCAAGGAAAACCCCCATTTTGGAAATGCAATTGCACTTTCCAGGGCAAGCACATTAATGACATGAAAAATAAAAGATTGACCAATGCCTTATTCGGGAATCTGGCTGAATGTGTTAATTTTAAGAGATTTTTATTTTTTGTTATCGACAGATTACTGACAGAGAGGGTGACCCTGATTTTATTTTGCACACAAAATATAAAACACCTCATACGTTACATATTTATTTGTGACCATTAATTATTTGTAATAGTTTGCAATAATAATCTTTTGTTTTGTAAACGATTAATTGATTTTATTGAACTTAATTAGCATGAGAATACTGTGATTTTGCCATTAATTATTTTATTGAATTGTGGGTATTTAAACTGTGAGTTTTACAATGTGATTTACTCTGCTGAAGCCTTTTAAGTGTTAAGGGTGAAAGCGCTTAGTGGTTTAATAAATTATTCAACACACTTGCTGTGCTGTAGATTTTTATTTTTACTTTTTTCTGGTGTTATTACAATATTATAATATACTTTGGTTACTAAGAACTTATCATAACAGTAGATGTTCTGTTCACTGTTATAGTATTCCTGACAAATGGGTTGTCACCACTGATGTCTGGTCGGGGTACCAAAGCTTTACCTTCCTTAGGTCATACAGCCAACGTATGACCTCAGCTTGTCTGCACTGGGGTATACAGACAGACATACAAATGTCTCAGACTATCTCCAAGCCAGCGGCCTGAAGACTACGGAGAGAGCAGACTAGTCAGCTAGGAGGGGTAGAAATCGAATTTATAAGAAAACTCACCTATACCTATGTAAGACTGTAAAGGCTAGAGCAGAAGGGGAAAGACAACTGAAGACAAAAGCGAGTAAAAAAAACAGGCCTGGACAGTGGATGGAATTCTATAATAGTGATCAGTAGGACATCTAGTGCTATGGTAAGTTCTTATATAAATGTTTTCTATGTCTTGACTGAAATCAGTGATGCAGTATTCATGACACATGGATGATTCCCAGAACTGGAGGAGGAAAGGGTGGTTGGCTATTGAGTAGTAGAGTTGTCCAGCAGTCCGTACAGGACTGACATAGCAAAGGCTGTCCAGGACCTGGAGAAAGCATTACTTTTGTAGTGTTTATTAAAAATGTGTGCAGAGGTCCATGTGGCTGCATCCAGGAAAGACATGGTGTCTGTCCTTTTGTGAAATGCTCCTTAGGAAGCAACTGCCCTACTGAAATGTGCTTTAGGGCATGAAGGTAAAGTCTTAAAATCATGTGAGTAGCAGAAGGTAATAGCCTTTGATATCCAGGTTGCAGTAGTTTGTTTGGAGACTGACTGTCACAGCTTAGGGGTCATAAAGGATACAAACAGCTGGTCAGTCTTTCTGAAAGATTTAATTTTGTCCAAGGAAAATATGAGTTATCTGTGAATGTCCACAGAATGTAAAATCCTTTCACTCTGTTTTGGGGATTGGGAAATAAGGTGGAGAAATGAATGGCCTGATTGAGAGACAGCTCATTCACTACTTCAGGCATGAAGGATGGGTTACCCTGAGAATCATCCTGTCCCTGAAATAATGAGAAAAAGTGAAATGGCTGTGAGAGCGTATAGCTCAGAAACCTTCCTGACCAAGGTGATGGCCAAGAGGAATATGGTTTTCCAAGTAGAGAATTTCGGAGATGTGGAAGAAGTTGGTTCAAAGGGAGGCAGAGTAATTTTTTCTAGCACAAAATTAAGATCCCAAGGAGGAGTGATGGGTTTCCTCGTGGGGCGGGGGGGTTAACATTCAGAACTCCCCTGAGTAAAAGCTTGACCTCTAGCCTAGCCATGAGTGGAAGGCTATGAGGGAGGCAGGCATTATGAGCAGACAATTGATCCCTCATGGATGAGCAGGCTAAGCCTGATCAAAGAAGCTTGCAGAGGTATAGCAGCGCCATAAGAACCTCAGCTAAGAGTGGATCCTATCAGACAAATGTTCCCTCATGGATGAGCAGGCTAAGCCTGATCAAAGAAGCTTCCAGAGGTATAGCAGCACCATAGGGACCTGAGCTAAGAGTGGATCCTATCAGACAAATGATCCTTCATGGATGAGCAGGCTAAGCCTGATGAAAGAAGCTTCCAGAGGTATAGCAGCACCATAGGGACCTGAGCTAAGAGTGGATCCTATGTTTCCAGCACCAGAAAGATAACTTTTTCCACTTAGGCATGAAAGATCGTATGGTAGGAGGTCTTCTAGCCTGGTGTCAGGCTTGTGCCCTCACTTCATAGTAGAGATGTCTTTGAAGGATTAAAATCCTACCTTCCATAGGGTAGGCTGAGGGGTGTTAGCTTCAGGTGGAGCAGTGATCCTTTTTGCTGAGTAATCAGGTCTAGGTGCAGACGAATCCTCCTGTAATTTCCTTTTACTAGGTGAAATAGCAGAGGGAACCAATGTCGCCTCAGCCAGAATGGAGCCAGTAAGAAGAGTTTTGGGAAAGGGAGGCAGGGGAGGGACGGTATAGAGGAACTTCTCTGTCCAGTGGAAAAGGGTCACTAGTGCAGACCTGGGGGAGCTGATGGTTGCTTGATGAAGCAAAGAGGTCTATTTGTGGAGTGCCCCACTGAAGTGTGATATTGTGGAAGACCTGTCTGTTCAAGATCCACTCATGGGGGTCCACCAGGGAACAGCTTAACAGGTCTGCTAGGATGTTGTTCTGAGAGGGGATGGAATGTTCATTTGTGTTGCCATATTTCAAGACTCCTGTGCTAACCTGCACAGTTGGCAAATCCTGGTGACTCCATGTTTGTTAATGTACCACATGATTGTGGTGTTGTCTGTGTACACTTGGAGTGGTCCTCATCTCCAGAGGTGGGAAAAAATCTGAAGAGCTTGCAGAAGAGCCCTCATTTCTTTCAGGCTGATGTTCTCTTTCAGGAACTGGAGCTGCTAATTCCCCTGCACTCTGTGTGATCATGTCCATGCCCCCACACTTTATCCAAGGTGTCAGTTTGAACCTGTTGAAGAAGAGGAAGAGGTGTGAAAGGTAATCCTGGGTTGAGGATGACCTGTCACTTCCAACATATAAACACCTTCTTGAGACAAGGGAGGGGGGACAAGGTGTCCAAGGGGTGACAGTGTTTTGAACACTCAGACTTCAGGAACCATTGAATCTTCCTCATGTGGAGGCTGGCCAGTGGAAGCATAGGGATAGTGTATGCCATGAACCCCAAAGTCCTTAGCATCGCCCTTAGCAGAGCAATGGGTTTGTAGAAGAGAGGTCCTGGAAGTAGCTGGACAGGTTGAAAACCTTCTCCTGAGGCAGGAAGACATACATTTTATTTGTGCCCAATCTGCTACCCAGAAACATCAGCTCCTGTTTAGGAACCATCTGTGATTTTTGGTAGTTTACAGTGAAACCCAAACCTGTCAGAATATGGAGTGTGATTTGAAGATACTGAAGAAGAATCTCTGGGGAAAGAGTCTGAATCAGAAGTTCATCCAAGTAGGGGAAAAGATGAATTTCTTGAGTGCTGCAAAAATCTACTAAAGGTGCTAGACACTTTGTGATACTCTTGGAGCTGTGGAAAGTCCAAAAGACAAGAGGATTAAACTGAAAATGCGAGGAGCCAGAGAAAAACCTGAAGAATCTCCTGTAGGAAGGATGGATGGGAATAAGTGTTCTTCAGATCTAATGACACTAAGGACTGTGGTGGAATGAAACAGAGAAGCATCTGAAGGGAGAGCATTTGGAAAGATGGTACCTTCAGGCAAGTGTTCAGGATGGACAGGTCTAGGATGGATCTCCACTGCTCTTCTTTTCTTGGGACTAAGAACATTCTGAAATAAAACCCTTTTTCCATGAGTTCCTTTGGTACTTGCTCAATGGTACCCTAATTCAAAAGGTAATAAATAATGGGAGTCCGAAGGAATATTTGATTTGGCGGAAGCAGTGGGATGCCTCTCAGAGGGGAATGCCTTCCAAGAAACATGGCATAGCCATCCCTGATGATGGAGAGGACCCACATGTCTGTGGTAAGAGCTTCCTACTTGGCCAGAGAGAGTGACAGCCTTTGAGAAAAATGGATAATGGGGTTGGGGAAAGGGGAAGAGATGCTGCAGGGGTAGTCACAGGTTTTTGCCTCCAAAGGGCAGCCAGCTGGGAGTTTCCTTTGGAAATTTTCAGAGTATCTTTTCCTGGGTGTTTTCCTGTCTCTGGACTGTCCTTGGACCCCTTCTAAAGAAGGCGTTTATATCACATTATTGAAAGATGAAAATAGCTAATGCTATTTCATCGGCCACAAAACATCTAAACATGAAAATATCGAACATTCAGAACAGCAAATTTTTTCCCATGGAAAAAATTTGCTGCTCTGAAACACATACACACAACACAAGCACATCAAACAAACAGCAATCCACACACATACACTTAAAATCCTACATCTAACCCTACACTAAACTGCACATACACTACTATCTATCCACTTACCTTAACCCAAACCCTAACCCTAAGGTCCGTCACTATCACACACTCGCCTAACCCGCGCCCTAACCCTAACTCACTGAAACTGCCCCTAACCCTAAAGTCTGTCACTATCGCACACACACCTAACCCACGCCCTAACCCAAACTCACTTAACCAACCCCTAACCCTAACGTACAAACAATTGCACACTTACCTGAACCCAACCCGTAACTTTCCACCACAGTGCTAAGAATAGCGAAACCACAGAAACGGCCAACCGAATTCTTTCCCGAGGAAAGAATTTGCTGTTCTGCAGCTTCGCTATTCTTAGCGTTCACTGAATAGTGTTCAATATCTGAAGATTCGAAGTTTTAACACTTCGATGTTCTGATATAGACCCTAAAGAAGGAGGTAGATATAGCTGGATAGTTTCTATGGTCCTGGAAAGCCTCAAGGACAGGAAGGACTGGTGAAGGGGCAGGGATACCCATCTCCAAGAGTTTGTAGTACCTCACCTGAACATCAAAGATCTGTATGGATTGCCAGTCAAACTGCTTTATCATGCTCTTTATAGCTCTCTAAAATAAGCCTTCTCTATAGGAGAATCTAGTTAGATGGAGTCCCTTTCGTCGGAATTCATTTGTCCTGGAGAGTGCAGCTAAGAGGAATAGTCCTGAGAATGATCAGAGTTATAATCCTGCTCCTCATCACAGGAAGAGGAAACAAGAGTAGGTTTAAAAGGAGTAGCCTGGGTGATGGAGACCCAAATGGGCGAGGCTTCAAAGACATAATAGCTTTGAATAGTCCTTGTGAAAAGTCCATCCAGTCCTTCTCTCTAGCTGTTGGGGAGGAGGCCACATGCTCAGTCTCCTGCTTTTTCTTTAGGTATGATGTCTGGATGAGACATGAGTGTTCAGAACCATGTCTGACTTCTATAAGACAGCCTGGGATTTCTTCTCTAACTAGAATTCAAGGGATGATGTGCAGTCCTTCTGAAACGATAATATGCAGTGCTTCAGACATACCGGCAATCTGCAGGGCATGCCTTAGTTAGCCATACCAGCCTCTTTTCTCTTCAGTGATGGAGGGACATCCAATGAAGCAGAGTCAGTCATCTTGGATTGGTCCAAACATGTAAGACATTGGTCTTAAGGAAAGTGTTGAGAGTAGAAGCCTAAAGGTTTGTGGAATGAACAACTGACAGATACAGCAAGATTTGCAATCATGTTCCGGGCCTTGGTAAAAAAGACACTTTCCACGCAAGTCCTTGTACAGAATATGCCTACCACAATCGCACTTACCCGTTTTAGCTGACATCAAAACATTTCAAAGACATAAAGGAAAGTTCCCCAATGGGGCACCTACCTGAACAGACTAACGGAGCAAAAGTAGCAACGGCCAAACAACAGTCAGTCTGATGGGGGCAGGGCTTGCGTCTGGGCTACTGGTGAGATAGTCTGGGGATCCACACTCATACCTCTATCTATATACCCCAACACATAAGAGTTGAGGTCATGCATTGATCATATGACCTAGGGAAGGTAAAGCTTTGTTACCCCAGCTGGATGTCAGCAGTGATACCCCATATGTCAGGAATGCTGCAACATCAATTTCAGTCAAGGCATCTCATATGATACATTACAAATGCAGCTACTGCAAAAATAAAAAAAATGTAAGATATCTTAATAGTGGATATTGATTTATAGAACAAATTTTAACTTGATCCAACTGACAAAATCAGCCTTTATCTTATAAAAGATCTTATTAAAGGTAGTTGCAATGAAAGTATGAGTATCCTGTTCATATTCAACCCCAAGGAATATTAGTTCATTTAATGGGATAATTATGCTGCTGGCATGTGATAAGGTTAATATCTCAGTACTGTTACTCAGGCGGTGTTGGCATATGATAAGGTTAATATCTCAGTACTGTTACTCAGGCGGTGTTGGCATATGATAAGGTTAATATCTCAGTACTGTTACTCAGGAGGTGTTGGCATATGATAAGGTTAATATCTCAGTACTGTTACTCAGGAGGTGTTGGCATATGATAAGGTTAATATCTCAGTACTGTTACTCAGGAGGTGTTGGCATATGATAAGGTTAATATCTCAGTACTGTTACTCAGGAGGTGTTGGCATATGATAAGGTTAATATCTCAGTACTGTTACTCAGGCGGTGTTGGCATATGATAAGGTTAATATCTCAGTACTGTTACTCAGGAGGTGTTGGCATATGATAAGGTTAATATCTCAGTACTGTTATTCAGGCGGTGTTGGCATATCATAAGGTTAATATCTCAGTACTGTTACTCAGGAGGTGTTGGCATATGATAAGGTTAATATCTCAGTACTGTTACTCAGGCGGTGTTGGCATATGATAAGGTTAATATCTCAGTACTGTTACTCAGGAGGTGTTGGCATATGATAAGGTTAATATCTCAGTACTGTTACTCAGGAGGTACAGTCATCTTGCTGAGGTGTAATTTATAGTTCCAACATTTTACTGAAATCATCCGTAGGCTGGGTAATACAGAGATAGAGCTGGAAAGGGTTCCACGTTGGAGGTATAAATTAATGGGTCAAGTAAGAAAGTAACTATGAGAAGAAATAACGTAATGACTGAGGGACAGGGGGTAGACAGGTGATTTTGGCAGTGATAACATGCGCTATCTGTAAAAGCAAGAACACACATTGCAATCAGCTTAGGAAAGCTGGGACACTGACTCTAACACTAACAAACATAAGCCAGGGCACTGATACTAATATTAACAAACACAAGCTGGGGCGCTAATACTAATATTAACAAACACAAGCTGGGGCACTGATACTAATATTAACAAACACAAGCCGGGGCACTGATACTAATATTAACAAACACAAGCTGGGGCACTGATACTAATATTAACAAACACAAGCTGGGGCACTGATACTAATATTAACGCACACAAGCTGGGTCACTGATACTAATATTAACAAACACAAGCTGGGGCACTGACTCTAATACTAATAAACACAAGCCGGGGCACTGATACTAATATTAACAAACACAAGCTGGGGCACTGACTCTAATACTAATAAACACAAGCCGGGGCATTGACACTAATATTAACAAACACAAGCTGGGGCACTGATACTAATATTAACAAACACACGCTGGGGCACTGACTCTAATACTAATAAACACAAGCCGGGGCACTGATACTAATATTAACAAACACAAGCTGGGGCACTGATACTAATATTAACAAACACAAGCTGGGGCACTGATACTAATATTAACAAACACAAGCTGGGGCACTGACTCTAATACTAATAAACACAAGCCGGGTCACTGACTCTAATACTAACAAACACAAGCCGGGGCACTGATACTAATATTAACAAACACAAGCCAGGGCACTGATACTAATATTAACAAACACAAGCTGGGGCACTGACTCTAATACTAACAAACACAAGCAGAGGCACTGACTCTAATACTAACAAACACAAGCCGGGGCACTGACTCTAATTCTAACAAACACAAGCCGAGGCAATGATACCAATATTAACAAACACAAGCCGGGGCATTGATACTAATATTAACAAACACAAGCTGGGGCACTGACTCTAATACTAACAAACACAAGTCGGGGCACTGCCTCTAATACTAATAAACACAAGCCGGGGCACTGACTTTAATGCTAACAAACACAAGCCGGGGCACTGACTCTAATACTAACAAACACAAGCGGGGGCACTTACTCTAATACTAACAAACACAAGCCGGGGCACTGACTCCAATACTAACAACCACAAGTGGGGGCACTGATATTAATAATAACAAACACGAGCGGAGGCACTGATACTAATACTAAAAAACACAAGCCGGGGCACTGACTCTAATACTAATAAACACAAGCGGGGGCACTTACTCTAATACTAACAAACACAAGCCGGGGCACTGACTCCAATACTAACAACCACAAGTGGGGGCACTGATATTAATAATAACAAACACGAGCGGGGGCACTGATACTAATACTAAAAAACACAAGCCGGGGCACTGACTCTAATACTAACAAACACAAGCTGGGGCACTGACTGACTCTAATACTAACAAAAACAAGTCGGGGCACTGACTCTAATACTGACAAACACAAGCTGGGACACTGACTTTAATACTAACAAACACAAACTGGCACACTGATATTAATACTAAAAAACACAAGCTGGGGCACTGACTCAAATACTGACAAACACAAGCTGGGGCACGGACTGACTCTAATACTAAAAAACACAACCTGGGGCACTGACTAATACTAACAAACACAAGCTGTGGCACTGACTCTGATACTAACAAACACAAGCCAGGGCACTGACTCTAATACTGACAAACACAAGCTGGGGCACTGACTCTAATACTAACAAACACAAGCTGGGGCACTGACTCTAATATTAACAAACACAAGCCGGGGCACTGACTTTAATACTAACAAACAAAAGCTGGGGCACTGACTCTAATTCTAAAAAACACAAGCCGGGGCACTGACTCTAATTCTAAAAAACACAAGCCGGGGCACCGACTCTAATACTAACAAACACAAACCGGGGCAATGACTCTAACACTGACAAACACAAGCGGGGGCACTGACTCTAATACTAACAACCAAAAGCTGGGGTTTAATACTAACTAACACAAGCTAGGGCACTGACTCTAATACCAGCAAACACAAGCCGGGCCACTGACTCTAAAACTACCAAACACAAGCTGGGGCAATGACTCTAATTCTAACAAACACAAGCCAGGGCACTGACTCTAATACTAAAAATACAAACCGGGACACTGACTCTAATACTGACAAACACAAGCGGGGGCACAGACACTAATACTAACAAACACAAGCCAGGCACTGACTCTAATACTAACAAACACAAGCAGGGGCACTGACTTTAATACTAACAAACACAAGCTGGGGCACTGACTCAAATACTAACAAACACAAGCTGGGGCACTGACTCTAATACTAACAAGCACAAGCTGAGGCACTGACTCTGATAATAGTGAACAAACACAAGCCGGGGCATTGACTCTAATACTGACAAACACAAGCGGGGGCACTAACTCTAATACTAACAAACACAAGCCGGGGCACAGACACTAATACTAACAAACACAAGCCGGGCACTGACTCTAATACTAACAAACACAAGCAGGGGCACTGACTTTAATACTAACAAACACAAGCTGGGGCACTGACTCAAATACTAACAAACACAAGCTGGGGCACTGACTCTAATACTAACAAGCACAAGCTGAGGCACTGACTCTGATAATAGTAAACAAACACAAGCCGGGGCATTGACTCTAATACTGACAAACACGAGCTGAGGCACTGACTCTAATACTAACTACTAACAAACACAAGCTGGGGCACTGACTCTAATACTAAAAACACAAATCAGGGCACTGATACTAATATTAACAAACACAAGCTGGAGCATTGACTCTAATACTAACAAACACAAGCCAGGGCATGGAATCTAATACTAAAAAACACAAGCTGGGGCAATGACTCTAATACTAACAAACATAAGCTGGGGCACTGACTCTAATACTAACAAACACAAGCCAGGGCAATGACTTTAATACTAACAAACAAAAGCTGGGGCACTGACTCTAATTCTAACAAACACAAGCCAAGGCACTGACTTTAATACTAACAAACAAAAGCTGGGGCACTGACTCTAATTCTAACAAACACAAGCTGGGGCACTGACTCTAATACTAACAAACACAAGCCGGGGCACTGACTCTAATGCTAAAAAACACAAGCCGGGGCACTGACTCTAATACTAACAAACACAAGCAGGGGCACTGACTCTAATACTAACAAACACAAGCCAGGGCAATGACTTTAATACTAACAAACAAAAGCTGGGGCACTGACTCTAATTCTAACAAACACAAGCCAAGGCACTGACTTTAATACTAACAAACAAAAGCTGGGGCACTGACTCTAATTCTAACAAACACAAGCTGGGGCACTGACTCTAATACTAACAAACACAAGCCGGGGCACTGACTCTAATGCTAAAAAACAAAAGCTGGGGCACTGACTCTAATTCTAACAAACACAAGCTAGGACAATGACTCTAATTCTAACAAACACAAGCCGGGGCACTGACTCTAATTCTAACAAACACAAGCTGGGGCACTGACTCAAATTTAAACAAACACAACCCAGGGAACTGACTCTAATACTAACAAACACAAGCTGGTGCACTGACTCTAATACTAACAAATACAAACTGGGGCACTGACTCTAATACTAACAAACACAAGCTGGGGCACTGACTCTAATACTAACAAACACAAGCTGAGGCACTGACTCTAATACTAACAAACACAACCTAGGGCACTGATACTAATACCTACAAACACAAGCCAGGGCACTGACTCTAATACTAACAAACACAAGCTGGGGCACTGACTCTAATACTAACAAATACAAACTGGGGCACTGACTCTAATACTAACAAACACAAGCTGAGGCACTGACTCAAACACTAACAAAGACAAGTTGGGGCACTGACTCTAATACTAACAAACACAAGCTGGGGCACTGACTCTAATATTAACAAACACAAGCTGGGGCACTGACTCAAATACTGAAAAAACCAAGCTGGGGCACTGACTCTAATAATAACAAACACAAGCTGGGGCACTGACTCTAATACTGACAAACACAAGCTGGGGCACTGACTCTAATACTAACAAACACAAGCTGGGGCATGGACTCTAATACTAACAAACACAAGCTGAGGCACTCACTCTAATACTAATAAACACAAGCTGGGGCACTGACTCTAATACTAACAAACACAAGCCGGGACACTGATTCTAATACTGACAATCACAAGCTGGGGCACTTACTCTAATACTAACAAACACAAGCCGGGGCACTGACTCTAATACTAACAAACACAAGCTGGGGCACTGACTCTAATAGTAACAAACACAAACTGGGGCACTTAATGACTATAATACTAACAAACACAAGCTGGGGCACTGACTCTGATACTAACAAACACAAGCTGGAGCACTGACTCTAATTCTAACAAACACAAGCCGGAGCATTGACTCTAATACTAACAAACACAAGATGGGACACTGACTTTAATACTAACAAACACAAGCTAGGACAATGACTCTACTTCTAACAAACACAAGCCGGGGCATTGACTCAATTACTAACAAACACAAGGCGCGGCACTGACTCTAATACTAACAAACACAAGCCAAGGCACTGACTCTAATACTAACAAACACAAGCCGGGGCACTGACTCTAATACTAACAAACACAAGTTGGGGCACTGACTCTAATACTGACAAACACAAGCTGGAGCACTGACTCTAATACTAACAAACACAAGCTGGGGCACTGACCTTAATACTAACAAACACAAGCTGGGGTACTGACTCTAATACTAATGAACACAAGCAAGGGCACTGACTCTAATTCTAACAAACACAAGCCGGGGCACTGACTCTAATACTAACAAACACAAGCCGGGGCACTGATTCTAATACTAACAAACACAAGCCGGGGCACTGACTCTAATACTAACAAACACAAAATAGGGAACTGACTTTAATACTAACAAACACAAGCTAGGACAATGACTCTAATTCTAACAAACACAAGCCGGGGCACTGACTCTAATTCTAACAAACACAAGCTGGGGCACTGACTTAATTCTAACAAACACAAGCTGGGGCACTGACTCTAACACTAACAAACACAAGCCAGGGCACTGACTCTAATACTAACAAACATAAGCCGGGGCACTGACTCTAATACTAACAAACACAAGCCGGGGCACTGACTCTAATACAAACAAACACAAGCTAGGGCACTGACTCTATTTCTAACAAACACAAGCCAGGGCACTGAGTCTAATACTAACAAACACAAGCAGGGGTACTGACTCTAATACTAACAAACACAAACCGAGGCACTGACTCTAATACTAACAAACACACGGTGGGGCACTGACTCTAATTCTAACAAAAACAAGCCGGGGCACTGACTCTAATAGTAAGAACCACAAGTTACTAAATACTTAGGAGAGTTGCATGGGTGACCATAGTAGGGAGTTAGTGAAAGCTGCTGTGCCAAGGGGGTCAGGAAGAAGTTTTGATTAATCTGCAGGTCAACTAGCACAGACAGTTACCTAGAGTGGGACAAAGCATGTACAAGAGTGCACCTTGAGGGGGAGAGAGGAAGTTAGGGCACCACACAGACAGGTCAAGTAGCAAGCAACAATAAACACTAAACAGTTAAAGTTACATGGCATTGGACACGATGAGCATTATGAGATAGGTGATGAAAGATCAAGCCATGTTAGGCAGCACATAGTAAGTTTACAGCAAAGAGTATTATATCATCAGAGAAAAAGATATAGAAACAGCTATCATAAAAACACACACAAAAAGGCATGAGCCATAAGAACCCATCAAATAGCTTGTGGAAGGAAGGGTGAAGAAAAAATGATGGAGACAACCTTATCTTAGTACTGACAGTTGAAGGAAATAACATGATGCTACTATGTTTGTGGGCCAGCACTGCTTGAAAATGTATGGATAAGTAGTGTAACAAAACTCTCACGAAGGAGGGGTGCAGGTTTCTAATAGCCAAATGTTAAACTGAATAGCCTTGCTCTTGATAGCTAATGGGTGCACTTGCGTCTGAACTGGATCAGTGCCCAGTGCACAGATCAGCACAATATAGCACCAGGCAATACAACAGTCCAAAATCTAAACTAAAAGTTCCCACTGAATCAGAAACAAGGCACTGGAGAATAGCACTTAGGAAGAACCCCTAACTAAGAATGTCCACGAGTGGTGTCTTGGTGTCTGCCCCTTCTCTCACAAGGAGCAAGCAGTTACAGAAATCTCTAGGTAATTGTCATTGCCTGCTACATTAGGGCTAACCAAATCTTAGAATATTTATGGTGCATCAAAAACACAACAGGGGATTTTTACTTTACTGGCTATTTATTGACAGACTCATCTAAGAGTCAGCGAGTGAGTGCTGTGACAACTTTAGTTGAATTATTATTATTATTTAAATATATGATAAATGCCAATTCAAATCAGTTACATATGAAGAGAATGCAGCAATTTCAATGTCTAACACGGTTTCATTAAACAGCATAAATATGGAACAAGAGACAGAAGTTTCAGGACTTTATTCTTATGGACTTGGAATAGGGAAGATGCTGTGACACATGACCTTCCAGTACTTAACAGTGACATAAAGGTAACATTAAGCTAATGAAAACAATGTGCACCATGCTGCAGCTTTCCTTCAATGTGAAGTGGGGTAGAATCAGATTAGAATTCTAAAGTAACAGCTTCACAGATTTCAGTAACATTGTAACATTCATTCTTCCCTGCTAAAATAGGCTCTGCTGCCTAACATGGCCACACGTGCAACGTGATGTGGACTTGTATGGGAAATAGCACAGAATAAACTGAGGGCTGGTAATTCCTTTAAATTATGTCAGACGAAAAGCATTAATTGTATTCAAAAATGAACCAGTGATATGATGTCATCTGTCTTCACTTGCGCAATATAAAAATAATGAAATACAAGTGGCCAAATGGAAAGCTGAAATAAATGAAAATGGGTTTCTTTTAAGAGGTAATACTTATCTTATGCAAATTAAAGAAGATGAATTATTAAAAAAATAAAAGATAATGATGAAAACCTGGTGCATGAGAAGCTAATGACATTTCAAGATTTTATAGGAAGGAAATGTGTCTCCGGAGAAATTCAGAAAGATTAAAGTATTGGATATGCAAACACCTAACTTAAAAGATTGGCAGTTAAGTATAGTACCTATAATGCAAAACATATGGTGTTAAATAGGGATAAATCTGTGGAAGCATTTATGTACCACAATTTTTTTAAACTGCGGTGGCGGTGCTGCGGGAGCGTTGTCGCCTCATAGCAAGACGTTGTCCCGTTCGATTCTCAGCGTCTTCTGTGTGGAGGCATACGTGAATGGGCGTGCCTTCGTTGAAGGTTGTGCGTCAGGGCTGGTAACCCGGTACGTAAAAATCCACTACCAATCATTAGCGGACCGGAGTTCCGCTGTGGCGCCCCCTAACCGGGAAAAGCCGAAACACACAAACAATAATGCAGATTTTATGGAAAAAAATGTTTAACAAGATATGAATAACTCAAGTATTTTACGCCTTATGAATACAGATTATGCAACTTTCACGAGGTGTTACGCTAAGTGATGAAGAAACCAATGGCGACAGACTGAGAGGAACAAGTAAGATGTTTGGTGTAAGTCATTAAGTATTCAGTGGATGGTAAAATCAAGGCAAAAGGAACAATGTAGGAGTGCTTATATCAGTTGTCTGTCATCCAGTTTCACGTGACAGTTTAAAGTATGGTTAATAAATATTATTTTGTCACTAGTTTAAAAAGGATGTGTGTAAGAATATAGGGAAGAGCATCTGGTAGTAAATGGATTTCTGGGAAAACTATTAAGATGAGGAGGTGCATGAAACAATCATGACGCTCAACATCTGCCTTATTTGGTTTGGTACAAAGATAACAGGTATGAGGTGTTCACTGGAACATCTGAATGTAAAAACTCTAAAATGAAACATATATAAAAATCAGTTAACATGAAGAACCATAATGATATGCTGCATACACCACAGGTGTTAAAGTGAAATCTGACATGAAGTCATTTTAAAGTTCTCTGAACATTCAGTTTTCATATAATAAACTCATAGATTTTATTTATTGTGTTTTTGCTTGACAGCTGGCTGGAGTAATAACAAAGATTCATTACAGCCACAGCCAGGAGGAGAGAATATACAGATACATGAAATATAAAAAAAGATATGCATAAGCAGGAATATTAACTGAACTGGAAGTTAGTCAGTGTTTGCTGAATTTTATTATTTGCTAGTAATTACAGGTGTGGAGGTAGTCACATTCTTTGATTTCCTGTCCTTGCCTATTTAAGTGGTACAGTGTGAAATATTTTCTGATTAAAAACCTCAGCTTTGGCCGGCTAAGAACTTGCTGTATTCAACTGGACGTATAAGAGAATTTAAGTACCTTTATCTGCACTTTTTTTTCAAAAAATACAGTATTTAAATTGATTTTAACTGTGTGTTGCAGGAATATTAACTGAACTGGAAGTTTTGACTCTGCTCTTCCACCCACCCTCCCTGTTTTTGTTTTGGTGTTAATCTTAGTGGCCTTGAAACTGCCTGCCGCTCTTGTAAATTTGTGTTTGGATACTCCTTCTGGGCCCATCTCATTTGCTCACTCAACTGAGTGCAGTGAGATCATATTCTGATTTCAGGCACTCCTACTGTGTACAAAGAGAGCATCTGGGAAACAGAAAAAAAAATGTAAGCTTGTTTCCTGCCTTTCCTGTTAAATGGTATATACTATTTGTAGGCTTCTGAGCCCCCAAGCCCTTCTGTGTTGGAGGGAAGCCTTCTAGCTTAGTTTTTTTTTTTCTTATAACTAGCCAGTTTTCTAGTTTCAGCACTCAAATCTGTTTCTTTGATCTCAGCACTTGTTCAGAAAAAAAAAAAATTCATCTGCTTTTACTGTACTTGTGTTTCTACCTACTTTATTTTACTTTTGCATCATCTTAAAAGTACTCAATTGTATTTATTACTGCTTGGTGTAACTCATTCTAAGCCTTTTGGTTTAAACACTTGGGCTTTGGACCAGTTGTTTTGCACTGAGAGGGTTTGTGGTCTGCACTGTAGTGGCAGAACAGGTAGCTTACATCCTTCTAGGTTGGGAACTGCTGATTGAGGGCTCAGTGTCTGTTATTCTAAAAGTGTATTAATTCTGGTTTAAGCACTTGGGCTTTCAGGCCAGTTATTTTACATTAAGAGGGTTCGTGGTCTGCACTCTTGTGGGAGGAGAGGCTGGACTCTGCCCTTCTGAGCTGGGAATTTCTGGTTAAAGGCTTATAGTGCATGCATATCTGAACTGCTTCTTACTGAAGTTGGTGCGCCTTGTTTGCTGTGGCATAGACTGGATTCGGGCCTGCTGGATCTAGCTTTGTTTGTGTAACTTGAGCACTAATCCAGGCATTCTCTAAAGTATTCAATTGTATTTATTACTGCTTGGTAGTAACTTGATTAAAGTGTAGCTATCATTCTAAGTCTTTTGGATTAAGCACTTGGGCTTCAGATCAGTTGTTTTACATTAGGAAGGTTTGTGGTATGCACTGTGGTGGCAGGACAGGTAGCTTTCATCCTTCTAAGTTGGGAACTGCTGATTGAGAGCCCAGTGTCTGTTATTCTTAAAGTGTATTAGTTCTGGTTTAAGCACTTGGGCTTCAGGCCAGTTATTTTACATTAAGAAGGTTCGTGGTCTGCACTCTTGTGGGAGAAGAGGCTGGACTCTGCCCTTCTGAGCTGGGAATTTCTGGTTAAAGGTTTATAGTGCCTGAATATCTGAACTGTATCTTACTGAAATTGGTACACCTTGTTTGCTGTAGCATAGACTAGATCCAGGCCTGCTGAATCTAGCTTTGTTTATATGCTTGTTGTTTGTTTGTTTGCTTGTTATTTCCCTGGAACGCTAATTCCACCTAATACGCGGCTTCTCAGCGCTTCTGTGGATCACTAGTGATATCTGCATTGCTTACTGTACTTATTTCCTTGTTTCACTTGAAAGAAAGTTACTGTTTGTCATTTTGCATTTAAGTTACCTGTAACACATTGCACTTAAGTTACCTGGCACTTGCTCGCTAAAGCAATTATATAAGTCAGCACTAAAAATTAAAAGCACTACACCCTCACTCCCCACTGGCCCTTGTTTTCAATTATTAAGGAATTCCCAATATTATTCTAGCATGCCCAAAGGTCAGTTGTCAATCTCCTCTCCGGTCCAGCTGGTGAATCTGGGAATCTTGAGGCAATGTTACAACTGCCTCATGTACACAGACAACCCTCTCCTCCTCCCAACAAATTCCAACACATGTGAGAGATGCAACCATATAGCCAAACTAGAGGCTAAGCTCTCTCAACTCAGTACTGGCATAACCAGTCAGGAGGAGAAGGAAACCACACTCACTACAATTCCAGTCTCACATAGACCTACCACGACAGCAAACCAAACACATAATCACACAAAAACATACTCGGAGGCTCTAAATAAAGATCTGCCTAAGCAGCAGAGACCTCCAAAGCAGACACCCAAGCAACCGCTACCCCAAAACAAAACACGTGCAACACATATCTCACAAAGCCAGTGTGCCGAACAGTCACAGCCCTTAAGACTAAACAACACACCTGATACACTTGTAATAAGTGACTCTATCGTCAGGCACACTGACGTCCCGCTCACCAGGCTGAACAAGGAGAGGGTCACGGTGAACAGCCTGTCGGGCGCTAGGATCCGCCACATAACACAAGCACTCAGGTCACTCCAAGGCAAGTACAAATATGACTCAGTCATTGTCCATGTTGGTGTGAATGACCTGAGACATATCTCCCTGGAGTACATGAAAAGAGACATAAAGGAGCTCTCTGAGCATGTAGCCCAGGCCGGTATGACCCTGACCTTGAGTAGCATCTTACCCTCACCAAGAATGATGCCACAATATGAAGACAAGATGATCAATTTCAACAATTGGCTTAAGTACTGGTGTCATTCAAAGGGGATCCAATGCCTGTCAGCTTGGGATGATATGCTCGACAAGCCACGATGCTTCGCTAGGGATGGCTTGCACCTGTCACCCCTGGGCTTTTGGATATTGGCAAAGGCTGTTGCTACCCCCATAGTGCCTTTTTTAGGCAAGGCTCAAAAGACAAACCCACCTCCATAGGTATCACAAGGGATAAGAAACTAAGAGTAATGCTACTCAACGCCAGAAGTCTAAACCTCAAGATGCACGCACTCGAAACTCTCCTTAGCATGGAGAACATCGATATCTGTGCAGTAACAGAAACCTGGTTCAGGTCTCCCGAGAGCACCCCAGCACTACCAGGTTATACCTCATACCATGCTTTTCGGCCCCAAAACTTGGACCGAACCACAAAAGGAGGGAGTATCGATATTCATCAAAGATACCCACACCTCCAGGTTGGTGGCAAAGCACGAAGCATCAGAGACTATCCATGTGCAACTAACAGTGGGTAAAACTGCCTTCCAGTTTATAGCCTGCTACAGACCACCCTCCCAAACCCAGGAACCCCACTCGGCCTTTCCTGAGAACACTGGAAAATATGAAGGTCTCTCCAAACACCATTATATTGGGCGACTTCAACTACCCAAACATAGACTGGGAGCATTACTCTAGCTCCAACACCCTAGCCCAAAGGTTCCTAGAATTTATAAACTCAAATGCTATGGAACAACTTGTTACCACTCCCACAAGAGGGGAAAACATACTGGACCTGATCATCACCAACATGGGGACTCTATGCTCCAGACCAGAAGTGTATCCCTCACTGGTAAGATCAGACCATAAACTAATCTCACTGGATATTCACATCCCGACCCCACCCCTGCCCAGAAAACCACAGTGAAAAACTTCTCTAAAGCAAATTTCACACTCCTCAAAACCGAGGTGGAATCCTTCAAAGCCCCCGGGCCTGTGGAAAATACGGCCCAAACCGCAGAATCCTTTATAAACGCATTCTATGAACACCTTCAGGAATGCATGGATCATGCGATCCCAGATAAAACCAAGACCCAATCCTCCAAAGGCAGACGCCCTGTCTGGTGGACCCCAGCCATAAACAAACTATACAATAGAAGGAGGAAGCTACTAAATGATAGAGCAAAATCCCAAAAAGGGAAGGCATCACTGATCAGTATTAGCAAAAAACTACTGGCACTCATAAAATTGTCTAAGGCCAGCTTCGAGAGAAAAATTGCACAGGACACTAAGGATAATCACAAGGCTTTCTTTAGTTATGTTAGGAACCTGGGTGGTAATTCCCAGATATGCTCAGAATTAGTCCAAAATGACAAAAAATACACTGAACCCACAGACATTGCCAACATCCTAGCTGACAGGTTCAGCGCAAACTTCTCCCCCCCCCTCCCCACCAAAAGGGCAAATATCTATCCCAGCAGAGTGCTGCCCCTGACATCTCAGATTCTCAGGTAAGAGCCGCCTCTCCAAAGCAAAAAACACAGCATCAATGGGACCAGACGGTGTCCTGGGCTGTGTCCTACATGAACTCCAAGAAGAGCTAAACCCAAACATAAAACTACTGTTCAATCTCAGCCTTACTACAGGATATGTGCCCAAAGAGTGGCGTACAGCAACAGTGGTCCCTCTCCACAAAGGTGGTGCCTCAACAGATCCTGGAAACTATCGCCCCATAAGCCTGACTAGCTTGGTCTGCAAAGCTATGGAAAGGATCATCATGGACCTCATAAATAAAGATATTGGGGACCTACAGACACTGGATCCTACCCAGTTCGACTTTGTTAAGGGCAGATCCTGCCTCTTAAACCTGGTTGATTTCTTTGAAACAGTCACCAAGGCCATTGACGAGGGGAAGGTGGTCCACACAGCCTACCTGGACCTTGTAAAAGCCTTCGATACAATACCCCACTTGGGAATTATAGATAAGCTCACCAGCTTAAATATAAACCCCTATGTCACTAGATGGATTGCAAACTGGCTCAAGGACAGAACCCACATGGTTAGAATTGCTGGAGCCATGTCAGACTCCAAACCAGTTACAAGTGGTGTCCCACAAGGCTCAGTCCTGGGACCTCTCTTGTTCGGTATATATTTCTCGGAGGTACAGGCCAACACGGAAGGACTGTGGCTGACCAAGTTCGCAGATGACTGCAAACTGGGCGCCATAATCGACTCTCCAGCCGACACAAGCATCCTCCAAAAGGGCCTCATAGAAACAGACAACTGGTGCCAGAGCCATGGCATCAAGCTAAATGCCAAAAAGTGTATAGTCATCCCATTTGGCAAAAACAAAGTGCCCACAAATTACCACTTAGGTGGTACTCCATTAAGTACAGAAAAAGTAATTAGGGACCTGGGGACCCAAGTTGATAGCAATCTCTCATTTGACAACCACGTGGCCAAAGTGGTTAGAAAAGCATTTTATATAGCCCACCTAATCATGAAGGGATTCACATCTAGATCAGGGGAGGTCATCATGCCTCTTTACTCATCCCTCATCAGGCCCATAATTGAGTACAATGCCCCTTTTGGGATGTACCTTACCAGACACCTGCAGCAACTGGAAAGACCCCAAAAGTACCTCACCAAGAGGATCAAAGGGCTCAAACAGATGCCATATGCTGCCCGGTTAAAGAAACTCCAGCTCTACTCAGTGGCATACCGCCTGTTCAGAGGCGATCTGTGCCTGACGTATAAAGCCATGTCCAACCCGGAATTAATGGACATGCTGCACCTCAGAAAATCCAAATCCCATCGAGCTACGCGCTCGAGAGACTTGAACCTCAGCACTGAAATAAATAGGACATGCTGGAGGGACAGATTCATAACCCAGAGGCTCCCTTCACTCTGGAATAAAATCCCAGTCCAGGTTAGGCAGAGTCCCTCATTGACTCTCTTCAAGAGGAATCTTGATGAGTGGATGGGAGATCGTAGGTTTACCCCGGTATCACTTCTGTGTCACTGTTAGACAGAGACACAGTATACTAACCTCGAAAAGGGCATAGCAAAATTAATTTAAAATGGGTGGCGAAAGCCAAACACATTCTGGCTAGGCTTATAAATGCCCTAGGGCAGATAGCCTAGTATGAACCTATGAACCTATAAGCAACACCATTGAACTATGAAAGGGACATACACTAAAAGATAATCCACCAGAGTAAGATTTAAAATGCAATGTTTTGCAATGTAAATAAAATTAACATTGCATAAAATTAAATTAGTTAACTGTTTAAAATGTATGCATAAGAAAAAGAAACAGAGAAAAAAGTTTCTGTTAAGTTTAGCAAACTATACTTAGCTTGTAGGAATGTTCAATGATGGACGAATAATGTAGAATTATAAGTTACTTTTCTGTTGACTGAGAAATGGATCTGGCTTTAAGGTCATCAGTGGTTTCACAGTTTCTAATGGCAAAGGGAAGAGCATCTAAGTTCTCGGCCCCAACACCTCACAAGACATGGTCAGATGAAGCAAGCAAAAGAGGTTTAAGAATGAGGAATTTGCTTAGGGGTATCAGTGGTAAGACGAAAGGTGTAGGAAGTGATGCTAAAAGTGAGGACTGTACTTTCTCTTTGGAAAATATTTAGGTTATGCAACAGAAAAAAAAACGTTGTTGATTAAATTGTATTTATTAACTGTAGGGATCTGTGTTCCATGGGTGAATTTAATACCAGAACTTTATGGAGCGACATTAACAAATATATATTTTGTTGAGTTATGGGAAATAGTATGATGCCATTAATATTGGAATACATTATAACTCATAAGACAGAAAATAATGGTGGATTAGCTGGAATCTTTTGTGGAAAAGTTCGTGAAAATCCCAAGAGAAAGTTAAAGAGATTACTGATATGTAAGTATGGTAAGTTTTTTTTTTTTTTTTAAATGTGGAAGTGGGAAAAAGTGAAACTGAGGAACTAGAAAGTTACACATATGACTGAAATGTAGCAAGCAGCGTGAAAATAGAAATTGTTTATAAGCAACATAAGAAGGGAAATATGATATAAAACTGTGTTATATAACTGTTATGTAGTGCAGGGCTGGAAACTGACGAGGTAACTGTAAAAGCATGTCAAAAATAAGTAGACTGGTAAAAGCTATGAATACGTGCAGGACTTTAAGGTTTCAGTTTAATATGAAATATTTTATTGAAATATTTTATAAACCATTTTAGAAAGGAAATACACTGAGAATTTGAAAGATGGGATCATGTTTAAATACCGCATGAAAGTAACTTTAGATAACTTGGAGAAATAAGTTGGAAGAAATAAATATTAAATAGAAACTTGTGACTGAACAATAATACCATTAACTAAGGATATAAAGCAGGGACACCCACAAGGAAACATGTGGAATTGTGATTTCTCATTGTGCAGGGAATGTGGATATGGAGACGTAGGTCTGTTTTAACAAAACTAGATGTTATAATGGAGACATTTGTACTGACTTTGTAAATTGTGTTAAAACAGAGATATTCTGAGTTTTGCATTTGTAAATTATATTTGTTTATGTTTTGTCAACAAAACGCCCTTCTCTCTTTGTGTAACATTAGATTACTAACACTGACCTAGGGCTCTACCAGCTGAGGTAGCTAGATTCTCATTTCAACATTTCATCTGAATCAAAGGAGTACCAAGTTGTAAAGGATTTAAAACCTGAGACTACATCCTGCACACTTTCAGCTACTTGGTTTTATGAAGTTCTAGATTTAACACTTTTTTCCGTACCTCATTTACTGATAATCCTTTATCAGAAGCTGAGAGATTTGCAACCCCCCCCCCAAAAAAAAATCAGTGTAACTTGCATCAAATGTAAACTGCACCCGCCCTCCCCCAATGGATTCTTCTGCTACAATTTCTATGATATCCAAAGACAGGAAATTCTCCTAGGATTGCCTTTTCTTCACTCACACACACACACACACACACACTAGTGTTTTCTATCCAGTCTCCACAACCTCTCATCTGGCTACCTTCTAATATATTCCCAGACACATATAAATGTTATTCTCCAGTTTAGAAACATATACAGCTAACTACGTACCACATAGAGCACCACATAACTTAACTTGGTAAATACTTTATGCACCCCTCTTAACAATTCTCGGCTGGAAGATGCAGATGAATACAAAGAAAGTAGAAATTAATGTGTTGTTATGATGACAACAAGTTGTACTTGTTGACTGGATTAATGTCATTCTGGTTTTAATTAATGCGACTGATCTTTTTTGAATAGGCCTCCAAAGTGATGGATGAAAGCAAGGTAGCTACTACAATAGCAATATGCTCCTAAAAGCTGACCCTGTTGTTCGGAATTTGGGAACATATGTGGACAGTGACCTAATTTTTGACCATGTGTCTATTTTTGAAAGAAGATCCTTCTATATTGCACAACTTATAAACAAAGAGATTATGTCTAGATCTTGGGATGCCATTGTCCACTTTTAATCAGCCCTCATTAGGCCAATTATTGAATATAATGCCTTTTTTGGCATGTGTCTGTCCAGACACAGAAATACCTTACTAAAATGATACAGGGCCTAAATAACATGCCCTACATGGCCTGACTCAAGGTTCTGTCACTATACTCAGTCTCCTACAGACTGCAAAGAAATGACCTGTGTCTGGCATGCAAGGCATCCTCCAACCCAATACTGATGGAGCTACTGCACATCAGCAAGTCAGATGGCATCAGGAATACTCAGTCAAGGTATCTAAGCCTCTTCTGAAATATCAACAGAATAGTTGCAGGGACAGGTACATCTCACACAGGATAACACTGCTCTGGAACAGATCCCCCATCCACATAAAACAAAGTTCATCCCTGTCCATATTCAAGTGTAGCTTAGATCTATGGATAGGAAAAAAATGTACCCCAGGACTGCCCCCATCCTATTAATAGAGACAGGCAGCTCTTAAATGCTTTATCCCATGCACGGGTCCCCTCAAATTATCTATGGTATGATCCCAGGTATTCTCATTAGGTATAACATATAATAATCAACCATTAGATTGGTAAGGTCAATCTCTAACTGAATGGAAATAGGTTAATTTGAGCATAAACAGGGAACATGACTAGACTTAAAATGGCACACAAGGGCAACTTGCCTAGTACTTAACTATAAGCCTATAAGAGTGTAAAGTACATGGAGGAGGACTCCAGGATATAGATCGATTCAGCGCTGACTATGTCCCACATGGCCCAGGTTAGATTAGTGGCTGCATAGTTGAAAAGCCAGCTAAATAGAAGTGGGAGTGAGCAGATGAAATCAGCTTACTCACTATGTGGGGAGGGAAATTGTTTATGCACAGCTTTAGAGGTACTGCTTGGGGGAGGGCCCCCTACTTCTTCCAATGCACAGGGATTCTGGAGCACAAGTCTATCCAAAGAAGCCAGGCTCTTGACCCAAGCACCACAGACATATAGAAGTTCACATTTACAGCAGCTCAGTGTATCCAGTCTGTGCACAATGCATTCCAGTGAATAAGGGACAGGCTGCGGGAGTATCAGAAGGTAACTAACCTCATGCAAGATAAGGATTGCAGTCCCTCTCAACCCTCTTCCCTGTGTCTTTGACTCCAGGAGCAACAAATGCAGCATTTTCAGCATCTGCCCATTCTGTGAGGCAAAGTCTCGTAAAAGCACTTGCAGTACTGAATTAGAGTGACATTGCAGTAGCTATATATAAGTCCAGGGTGTGGGGAGGTCCCCCCACCATGAGGGTACATGGGGCTTTGCCTCCTACAAATAACCACTTAGTCTGACACTCACAAAATTCTAACTTGCTGATAATTTAGTCATTGCATTGACATGATTTCAAAATATATTAGGGATACCACTGAGGAAAATGGGCCAATAAGAATTATATCTCAGTATCGTAAACGCAAAGGACATGGAGGTCTGCAGAAGGTCATTTGTGGTGTGGAAACTCTAATGTGGTTACTTTCATGCTGTCAAAGGAATTTTAATACAGTCATTTCCACACTTCTGAGATAGCAAAATTAAGAACTACCAGTACATTTACGGCATATTTTGGTAATAATTTCCTATGTTTTGGGAATACCTGCAAATATTTCCCATATATAATACATGCTCTGTAAGACTCAAACCAAACATATGAGGGTAACAGATGGCAGATATTACTTAATCTTTTAAAACTCATGGCCTCCCCTACCCATATGAACACAAAAACAAAGGCCAAACATCTGGGAATGCTGTGCGACAAATGGACTCTCATCTATCTAATATCTAAATGCCAACAACACAAGTGATAATCTCCCACACTGTGCTGTAAATCACAAATTCTTCAGTCTTACATCTCATATGATATAGTGTAAGCATGTTAGTACAGGAGAAAGAAAGTACAGTTGTGTACACTTACCATAAATGTAGATGTTCCAGTGTATTCACTGTTGCAGTCATTACATTTGGGTAATCTGCTAGCAGGTTGCCCTCAGTAGGCCTGATTAACAAAGTTTTGGGTCATTGCTGTCCCTTCTTCCATGACGTCAGGTGTATAAAATATGCAGCCGATGCCATTACATCAGTTTTTCTTGCCCCAGATATCAGGTGCCCCCCAAATGGAAAGACAAATATTTAAGTAATTAAAAACACAAAAATGTACCTCCAAACAAAAGCAAATACACCAAAAAGGCTTTTAAGCATAGTAAAGGAAGGAAGAGGTATAGTAAGAGAAAAACACAGGGGGTTGGATGGAGGGTAACCAGGACTGCAAGAGTGAATACTCTCGAACATCTACATTTATGGGAAGTGTACACAACTGTACTATGTTCTTTGTGTTTCACTGTTGCAGTCATTACATTTGGGTAGATTCCCAAAGCTATGGTTGGGAGGATGGATTTATACAGCATTAGGACCAGCTATAAGGGGACCTTCACTGTGCCACTACTAGACAGAGGCACAGTATTCTAAATCTATTCTGTGCATTTTTGTACCATTTCATGGGGTGGAGAAAGCCACATCACTATGGCTAGGCTTACAAATGCCCCAGGGCAGATAGCCTAGTACTAAACTATGAAACTATGACAGCAGAGGCAAAGCCAGCTCTGGATTTAGAGAAGAAAGGTAAATGGTAATGTTTGGTGAAAGTATGAACTGAGCTCCAGGTAGCAGCTTCTAGAATGTCTCTGGTAGGAACACCTCTGAGAAAGGCTGTAGAATTAGATGCAGCCCTGGTGGAATGAGATCTGATCCCCTGGGGGATAGTTTTACCATGGTGCATATAGCAGAAACGAATACAATGGCTTATCCATTTGGAAATAGTCTGCTTTGAAATAGCCTTTCCCTCTGCCCTGCTGCAAATGCCACCAGTAGTTGTTCAGATTTTCTTTGAGATTTTGTCCTGTTTAAGTAAAATCTAAGTTGTCTGTGTACATCCAATGAATGCAGAATGTGTTCCCCCTTGTTCTGTGGATTAGGAAAGAAAGTTGGCAAATGAATGGTCTGATTAAGAGCCACACTGGATACCACCTTAGGCATGAAGGATGGATTGGTCCTGAGAAACACCCTGTCCACATGAAAAATAATGAAAGGCTCCACTGCCATAAGAGCCTGTAATTCGGAAATCCTTCTAGCTGAAGTGACTGCTGAAAGGAAAGCTGTTTTCCAGGAGAGAAATTTTAAGTCTGCAGTAGCAGCTGGCTCGAAAGGAGGGAGAGTGAGTTTTTCCAATACAAACTTGAGGTCCCAGGCAGGGGTTGGAGCTCTCCTGGGTGGTCCTAAGATTTTGGCCCCTCTGAGATACTGCTTTAGCAGAGGATGAGAGAAGAGGGGAGGTTCAGTGTTGTAATGAGCCGAAATGGCTGAGGCATGGATTTTTATGGAAGAAAAGGACAGGCCCTTGTGAAGCATCTTAGTTAAATATTGTAAAATCTGAGGAATATTGGGCACTGCTGTGCTTATCCCTTGTGATTGATTCCAGGCACAGAATCTTTTCCATTTGTCAGCATAAGATTTTCTAGTACTAGGCCTTCTTGCCTCCAAAATAACATCCATCACAGGTTTGCTGAGGGATGCCAAGGGTGAATTTAGGTGATTAGCCACGCTGCAAGATTCAGAGTTTGGAGCTGAATGTGCAGAATTTGGTTGTTCTGCTGAGACAGTAAGTAAGGTGTCTGAGGCAGGTGACACGGTGGAAGGTGTGGCACACTGCGCAGGAGTGGGTACCAGTATTGGCGAGGCTAGTCTGGAGCAACCAAAATTATTTTTGGTTTGTCCTGTTTGACTTTTAGTAGAACTTTGGAGAGCAGAGGCAGAGGGGGGAAAGGCATAGACTGATAGGTTTTTCCAGCTGAATGATAGAGCATCCACTTTCCAGGTTTTTTGGTGATGAGTTCTTGTGCAGAATTTGTCCAACTGATAGTTCTGGGGTGAGGCATAAAGATCTATGTCTGGACTCCCTCATTTGCGTGTCAACATGTTGAAAGTCCGTGGTTCCAGTTTCCATTCGTGTGGGTCCATGAGATTTCTGCTTAGTTTGTCTGCCAGAGTATTCAGCTTTCCTGGCAGGAATTGAGGTTGTACCTGTATTTGATAGGTCAAGGCCGTGTTCCACAATGCCATGGCTAGTCTGCAAAGGGGGGTAGGAGTGTGTACCCCCTTGCTTATGTACCACATAACTGTGGTGTTGTCTGTCTTTATCATTAATTGTCCTGGACGAAGGTAGTCTTTGAAGGCTGTCAGTGCATTCTGTACAGCTAGCATCTCTTTTTGATTGATATGAAGGTGCATTTGATTTGGGCTCCATTTGCCCTGAATGCACTGCCCTGCCAGATGAGCCCCCCAAGCATAGTCTGATGCATCTGTAGTTAGGGTTTGGGTGGCAGGGTGTGGAGTGAATGGCAGTCCCTTGTTTTGGTGGCAGGCTTCTGCCCACCATAGGAACTCTAGTTGCAGGCAAGGTATGATAGGAATCATTGTTTCCAGGCTGTGACAATGTTGACTCCATAAACTCTTTAAGTACTACTGAAGTTTCCTCATATGCAGTCTTGCATATGGAATTAGAAGAATGCAGGAGGCCATGAACCCCAAGGCTTGAAGAATTTGTCTTGCAGATAGCAGGGGTTTTGTGGCCACCTGTTTGAAGTAAGTCACCAAATGAATTTGTTTTTCTGGCATAAGGTAAGCCATCTGGGCAGTTGTATTCAAGCTTGCACCCAGGAATGTAATTTTTTGAGAGGGTACCAGTTGTGATTGCTTTTCGTTTATGGTGTACCCTAGACAAGTTAGAACCTTTTTTACAAACGCCAGATGTTTTTGAAGAATGTCCCTGTTTTCTGCCTGAATTAGACAATCGTCCAGGTATGGATATATATGAATATTTCTTTGCCTGAAAAATGCAATTACTTGAGCCAGGCACTTTGTGAAGACCCTGGGCGCAGTAGATAAGCCAAAGGGCAGTGCAGAGAGCTGGTAATGCAAATAGCCTGCTTTGAAGCAGAGATATCTTCTGCAAGATTCCCTGATTGGGATATGCAGGTAAGCCTCTTTTAAGTCTAGAGTTACCAACCAGGCATCTTTGCCCAGCATAGGAAGTAACTGGTGAAGAGGCAGCATCTTGAATTTTGGAATGTCCAGAAATGTGTTTAGAGTAGATAAGTCCAGAATTGGATGCCATGATTTGTCTTTTCTGGGTACCAGGAAAATCTTGAATAGAAACCTTGTCCCTTTCCCTCTTCTCGGACTGGTTGAATAGCTCCCATGTTCATGAGAGACAGTACTTGTTTCTGGGCCTCTGCCCACTGATTTGGGGGCAGGTCTGGCCATCCGTTTGGGATTGGCAACGTGTGGAAATGAAATCTGTATCCCTGGAATACTATATTTAAAACCCATTTGTCCTGGGTTATAAGTTGCCAGTTTCTTACATGAAGTGCCAGTTTTCCCCCCAAAGGGGCGGCTGAAAGGTAAGTGCTTGGTAAGTGTAGAGAGAAGTCATTGAGACTACTTACCATAGGGAGGTGCCTTGTTGTTTCCAGATTTGGAGGAGGAGGCACCCCATTGTTTTGTTCTAAAAGTCCCTTGTGACTGAAACCTGGAGCCTTTGGAATGTCTGGGTTTGACTTGAATGGCTCTCGAAGGAACTGGAAAGGACCAGTTCTTAGTAGGCCAGTGCCTACTAAATATTGGAGGTTGCACTTGTAAGAAATCTTTCACAGTTTGCATAGATTTAGCTTTATCTTCCATCTTCTTTAAAACTTCTTCAGCCTTATTACGAAAGAGATGGTCCTGTTGTAAAGGAGCATCCAACAATTTTGCTTTAACATGATCAGGCAGAGTTTGCTCCTTGAGCCAAGCATGCCTTCTTAGCACAGATCCAGTTACAGCAGCCCTGCAAGAGGCCTCCAAAGAATCAAAACCACATTGCAAAGTATGTTTTCCAACTTGTTCAGCTGAATGCAATAAATCCTGTAATTCTTTATTTTTCACACAGTCAGAAATTAACATAATTTTCTGTTTAAGCAGTCCCATGATATGCTGCTGGTATTTAAGCATATGAAAGTGACAGTTTAAAGCCCTGATTGCCAAGGTTGCAGAAGTGTAAACCTTCTTAGCCCATCTATCCAGCGCCCTGGAATCTCTATCAGAAGGGGTAGGATTTTTAGCAGTAGAGGCCTTAATGCCTTGGGACCCTGAGAAATGGTTTCAGGATCTGCAATAGGATTTTTGAAAAGGAATTTGTAGGAGTCAGGAACCCTGTAGTATCTGTCTGGCTTACAAGGAGCTGGAGGCAGAGAATCAGGAGCCATACTAGAATCTGAAAAACATCATCAACAATGTCTAGGACAGGAGGTATAGCCAAAGGCCTATGTTGAGGAAGAAGAAGAAAATTCCTAAGTCTTTTTTTAGAGTCAGAGAAATCCTGACTTTCCCAGTGGAAATGTTCCCATAAGGTATGTAAAGTTTCCCCAAAAGAAAAATCCTCAGGGGGAGAAGCAGAAGGAATGGAATCTTCTACATCAGAGTCCTCATATGTAGATATAGACAAATCCTGTTCATTAGAAGAGTCAGAAGAAATAGAATCTTGTTCAGAAGATTCAAAATCAGTGTCTTGCCTAGGCCTCTTGGGGGGGGGGGGGGGGTGGCTACCCCTGATCAGAGTAATTAAATCTTCAGCCATTTTGATAATTTGTTTTTTAGGCATAGGGGCCTGCACATGTGGCCCAGGCATCATTTTTTAGACATAGATTTAGATTTTGGCCTTAGTTTTGAAGATGGTGTCAGTCTAATATACAAATCTGTAGGCCTGAAAACAACATCAGAAGCTGGTGCCTGCACAGTGGCTCCGGACCCATCTAAGGTAGAGACATCCGCGGGTTCCATAATTGAAGCATCTCGTGGCATACCGGACACCGAATGGGTCTCAGTAGAGGCCTGCGAATCAGAAGTAGCGGGTATCAGGGGCTGCAAAAGCACCTCACTGAGTACCGGCGAACTGGCGACTAGCTTAGGAGAAGTGTTGTCAGTTTTGGACCTCGACAGCCTGTCTCTGTCTTTTTCTTTGCATTTTTCAGGTATTCTGTTAGTCAGATTGCTAACTGACGACATTTCTGGATAATTAAAGCATGAGCCAAAATATTTAGAAGCAAAAATATTCCGACGTTTAATAGTGCGTTGATTAAATTTAGCACAAAGCCGACAGCAAGGTACATTGTGGTCAGGGCCTAGGCAAGGAATGCAGTACAAATGAAAATCCTTATGAGGTATTTGCTTCCTACAAGTAATGCAATTATTACCTTTTACTGACATCGGTAAGGAGCAAGAAAAAGTTTCCCCAATGGTGTACTTAGCTTTTTAGTTGAAGACTTCGGTTCTGAAACTCGAAAACGAAAATTTCAGGAGTCGGCCAACTGGCACTTGCAAACTGCTTCTGCATCGGGCACCGTGCGGCAAGAAAGACTGATGTAATGGCTTCGGCTGCATGTTTTATACCCATGACGACCTGACATCATGGAAGAAGGGACAGCAACCGACGCAGGACCCAAGACTTTGTTAATCAGGCCGACTGAGGGCAACCTGCCAGCAGATTACCCAAATGTAATGACTGCCAACAGTGAAACAGGAAGAACATCACTGTTTTCAATTTTGTGCCTTATACCATAGAGAGCTCCTAGGTAAGTAATAGGCTAGCTGCCCTTGCATGCCATACTAAGCCTAGACGATTTCCCTTTACGTACTTGAATTATCTTATCCTATTTGGTGTTAGACTGGCCTTGCCTATCCAATAGTTGATAATTATATATTACCCCTAGGAAGAATAACTGAGATCAAACCATAGATAGTTTAAGGGGACCCATGACAAGGATAAAGCATGTAGGAGCTGCCTCTGTTAAACAGAAGTTCACAGCACAGTACAGGGGGCAGTACTGGGGAAAATTTTCTATTGCCTATCCACAGATCCAAACTGCACTTGAATATGAACAGGGATGATTCCAGAGCAGTGGTATCCTCTGTGAAATATAGCTGTCCCTCCAAACCTTTCTGTTGATGTTGCGGAGGAGGTTTAGACTCCTTGATCAAGTATTTTTGATGCCATTTGACTTGCTGATGTGCAGTAATTCCATCAGTACTGGGTTGGAGGATGCCTCGTATGCCAGATACAGGTCACCTCTTATCAGCCTGTAGGATGCAAAGTATAATGACAGGAGTATGACTCGGTCCAAGTAGGACATGTTGTTTAGGCCTTGTATCCTTTTAGTAAGGTATCTTGGTGGGAGTTCCAGTCATTTCATGTACATGGACAGATACATGCTATTGGGGGCATTATATTAAATTAATGGCCTAATAAAGGCCAATTAAAGGGGGATAATCCAAGGTGACCAAAGGTATCAGTTTTTCCAGGACAGTCCCAGTTTGGAAGTCTCTGTTCTGGAATCCCAAACATTGTCTTTGGGTCACAGAAATGTCCCTGTCTGAATGGTGACTTGGCTTCCCAGAGTGGTCAGCCCCTCTGCTTTCCCATCCTAAGTATCTCTGGGGACATTGCGATTTTTCAGGGATGCCACTGGGTATGGGGAAAGGTCAGATGCCTTCGCTCTGGCAGGAGCCTTCCAGCCCCTGCTGTCATCAGTCAGTCACTCCCTCAAGGACTTCCATCGTGAGGGGTTCTGCTTGACCCCACTCACCCAGGCAGGAGCTCTCCAGACCCTACACCCATCTGCCTGGCGCACCTGTACTGACTTCTTTCAGGGGCAAACCCTACAGTCCTCCCCTTTGACCTGGCCAAGAGACTTTCCCCAGCTGCTGTCCCCCCATGTCAAGGGACTCTGCCGCCTGCATATTTCCTGCAGGCTGCCAAATCATGCCAGATTGCTCATGGCATCGGACCCTCTCAGGTCTGCTCCTCCGGAATTCTCTCATTAGCTAAGGGGGAGATCCTCTCTCATGAAGGCTTCAGAGTCCCCCTGCTTTCCCATCCAGAGCAGCTCTGGGTACTTTGAGATTTTTCAAGGATGCTGTCAGTTATGGGGTGAAGTTGGATGCCTTCACTCCAGCAGGAGCACTCAAGGCCCCCTACCATCCACACTGGCACTTCCTCAAGGACTTCCATCATGGGGAGCTCTGCCTGACCCCACTCACCCAGGCAGGAGCTCTCCAGGTCCCACCACAGTCTGCCAGTTGCTCCCTTAAGGACTTCCATCATGGGGGGCTGTGCCTGACCCCGTTCACCCAGGCAGGAGCTCTCCAGACCCTGCTGCTGTCAGCACTAGTGCTCCCTTAAGGACTTCCGTTGTGGGGAGCTCTACCTGACCCCACCCCCCTCACCCAGACAGGAGCTCGCCCAGCCCTGGTGCTATCTGCCTCTCTCCCCCTTCCAGACTTCCATTCCAGAGGGGGCATGGTTCATACCCCCTCACCCAGGCAAGAGCTGTCCTGTAACAGTCACTTTCCATCTCTCTCGTTCTCCCTTACACATTTCCATCAGGACTGACTCCCTCTGGGGTTCCACTTCTACCCAGGAGAGAGAGCTCTTTTCCAGGGTTACATATCTCCTAACTGCTGCCAAATCATACATTGTCATGCGTGCTCTTGGAGCCTCTCAGGGGCTCTTTCCAGCCTCATGGAACTTTGCTGGGCCATGAAGCCTCAGATAGTCCCTCATCCAGACTTCTGTGACACCAGTTCTCCCCTTTGCCTTGCACCTAGGGCTTTCAAACTCATAGTTTGGGAGATGGGAGATGGCCCTGGGTCCTCCCATCTCTGCACGTTTTGCGGCACACCTCAGCCTCTCACCCCCAAGGTGCCAGGTGCCAACAAATGTGTATCGCTTCAAGCCTTCTGGCATGTAGCCTCTTGCCTCCTGGGTGGTGCTATTCACAGAGTGGCATCTCCATAGTGCCCGGTGAAGGACGGGAGGCCAACCTGCCTGCTCCGGTGTGAGATGACATGGTTGCCCTATCTCCACTCCCATGGGGGTTGGGAGAAAAAGGATTGCAGACCTGGCTTCCCGGGGCAGCCCTCAAGTGTCCCAGTTTAGGTCCCATAACAAAATGGTCACCTTGGGATAATGACATCCCTAGATTTAGACACAATCCCATTGTTTATAAGCTGCACAATATAGAAGGAATTTCTAATGACAGTAGACACATGTTGGTGAATAGTTAGGGTCACTGATCATGCAGGACACATGTTGAAGGTCAATAGTTAGGGTCACTGATCATGCAGGACACATGGTGAATAGTTAGGGTCACTGATCAGGCAGGACACATGGTCAATACTTAGGGTCACTGGTTATGCAGGACACATGTTGGTCAATAGTTAGGGTCACTGATCATGCAGGACAGATGTTGGTCAATAGTTAGGGTCACTGATCATGCAAGTTTGCAAATTCCAAACAACTGATAAATTGCAAAGTTGGCAGGAGGAATGAGGCCTTCGTTCAGCATTGTACCTCATGCCACACAAGAAACACATGCAAGGGCTGAAGTTAAAATAAGACCTTCAGCCTCTTTTCTCATCACAGTTTGTGAAGTTATATACAGCATCATAGAGATCCTTTGACTCTTTGCTTCATATGAAGGGACTTGAGGCATGAAAGGATAGTGTGATATGCATTGATATAGGTATGCCTGCTAAATCTAACAGTTACCAAATAAAAACAAGTGTCTAGTCCTTTCCCTGACCCAAAACACAGTGTAGCCTACTCCAAAAGACTTAGCCATAAAGGACCGACTCCTGTAGTAATATGTTTGCTAAAGGTGTCATTGAGTCATTAAAGGAACATCTTTCCTCATTCTGCAGGATCAAAACCATCTACCTGCATTTACAGATAAGTAAACAGAGCCTCATTTGTCTTAGCTCAGCTGTCTAGATCCTGAATCAAAAATTTTAATTCCTTTTCAGAAAGAATGCCCAGAGAAGTAGGTTCCTGGCCTTGGAAATCACATTAAGCAGCTAAAATTGTTCCCAGAGTCAGAACTGTTTCCTGGTCATAACACCTAAGAGAACAGATTTCACGAAAAAAAAGAGGCTGTATTCGAAACACACGCAAACATCTGAAAAAATCTGAAACAGTGCCCAACAAAGTTTTCTTGTCAAGCCACCTAAAGTAATTTTAGCCCAAATGATATCATGCTATAACTGAATGACATCATGATGTAACTCTGACAATACGATAGCCATGGTTTTATTTTATTAAGTTACACATTTTGTTAATTGGTTCTTTCTTCACATTGCTTGGCAGGATGAGTGGATTTTACACTTGACTGCTATTTTAGGACTTAGGTATACTGTCTTGAAATAAATATTGTCTGAACTGAGGGATACATTTGAGACAGGCTACATTCTGAAAGGTTGTGCAAAATTAAAACAAATCCTGGCTATGCCCCTGCTACATGACCCAACAGTACAAAGAAGATGTTTAATGTTATAACTGATACAGACTTGACAGTAAAACTTCCTTTCGCATGACATTTGAAACGTTGGTCTTGTGGTCCCGATTGGAAATGATCCTTCTGTTAGATTTCACATTTAGGTCCAGTTGTTCCAGATCAGCACAGGAGAATGTGAACTAGTAAGTAAAGTCCTCATTAGAAGCATACCATATCCACAGGAAGTGAAAACCCCTTCTGACCTCTGAGCGGATTCTTAACCCTGATCTCAGATCTGCAGTAGAGCTTCAAATTTCTCTGCAAGGGAGAAGTTGAGCTAACAGTGCTAAAAACAGAGTAGAAACTGAGGAATCACGTGGCAACATACTTTCTCCTCAGACAGTTGTACAGAGCCCCACTCAAAACAAATAACCATCACCACTGCTTCAAAATGTTAAAGGTAATGGCATACTTGTGAGACCAAAGGATTATTTTCCATATTAATCCTATCATAGTCCAAATCATGGAAGGCAGAACACTCTCAACAGAACATGTACAGAGTTCTACATCTGCAGTAAGGTAGAGGACTAGCCCTGGTCTTAGAAGCAGATATTTTAGACATGGCCGCCAACACTGACAAACTGAGTTAGTGCAAGGCTTCTGTCAGAGTTGGCCATCTGTTCTCACCCTAACGAGCTGAAGGCTGCACAGAAGGCAAGGCATTATAACTGTAATGAACAAAAGAGCATTGCTCATAAACACATGTGACAGTGTCAGCTGCACTCTTATCCTAAAAATTAACCGTACCCAAAGGGCGAAACAGACCTCCAGTACATGCCTGCTCATGCAAATCCAACTGTTCCTGTAACGAATGACCACTGATGGGTTTAACAGGAGTAGTTTTACTTACTTCTGTTCTAGCTTGGTACATAATGGGAAAAAACACAGCAGTCTGAGACAGACAAAGGCAACAGCACTCAGAAGGAAGTAAACAGAACATTTCAAAGTACTATATTCAGACAAAGGTCGAAAAAGTGCTAACTGGATTGGGAAATGCCTGAAACACAGAGAAAGAATGGCACGTAATTGGGTTAATTGAGACCCAAAGTATTCTCTGCTGCACTTACACAACTGTGGTGCACAGCAGTACTGAGAGCACAAGCAGAGAGACTCGCAACAACGCAAATACTGCAGCAAAGGGTTGCGGCAAATGCAACAAGGTCTGCTGCCAACCAAAAAAAACAACCTAACAGCAGCAAAAAGAATAAAGGCATTACCAGCGCCAAATAACCCAAATAAGGGCTAAAAGATTTTGCAGTGCACAGCAGTACTGGCAGATGCGCACTTTTGTTCAGCAGCACAAAATGGGCAAGTCTAATGCATGAAACAGAAATATCAAACAAGAAAGAACATGCAGCAGGTCAACAAACACTGGGGAAGACAGCATTATAACCAAGCAACAAACACTCACAATCCTAAGCACCTGAAGGACAAGTACACCACAGAGGATTGAGACAAAAGTTCACTTTGCTGCTTCTAGCAAAGGGAAATCCAGTATGTAATGGAACATCCACAAACTTCTAGAAACTTCTGGCTAAGAAACACTGGGAGAAGGAAATCACAGGGAGCACCCCAGTATTCTTATTTAAATACTCAAAGCCCACAATTTTAAATACCTCCAAGCCAAGTTGCTATGGGAGATTTGGAGAAAAGTTTGTTGTGCCACTACAGAAGGAGGGGACCCTAAAGCATATAATCCATCCATCCTCAACCCCTTTTCCCATTTTGCACATGAGGTTGGGTTGTTACTTCTGCAGTGACAATCATCTTGAGCCAAGGTTTACACCACTGGGTGGGCTAGCCCTGCCGCAGTAGTTCATTCACACCACTCACTCATGCACACACTCTCACCTACAGCCAATTTAGAGTGCCCAATCCACCTACTGTATGTCTTTGGAATATAGGAGGAAACCAGAGCACCCAGAGGTAATGCACGTGACCACAGGGAGGACATGCAGATTCCACACAGAAGGCACCCCAGCTGAGAATTGAACCAGAGAACCACTTGCTATGAGTTGATAATGCTAACAGCTGCATCACCATGGCCAGACCACCCCAGTCTTCCATGTACTTCCCAGGAGCAAACACTGGCAGTAAAATTGCAAAGGAAAAGTAAACAGGACTAGATGAGAGTCTAGTATTTTTTTTTAACCTAAATCACACAAATCCTGAGCACCTGCAAGGAATGCACCCCACAGGAGATTCAGGCAAAATGTCATTGTCCCCTACTAAGGATGGGGAAACCTGGTTATATAAAGAAACATACAACCCCCAAGCAGCAGAACATTAAGCATGCCAAGATGATTGGAACAAGCATTCGCTCTCCACCTTCTAGAGTTGGGAACATGAGGCATGCAGAAACAAACACAAACTATATTCTACTTCCTGATGGCAAGCATACCTCTCAACCTCTTAGAGCAAGAAATCTGGACAAAGTCATAAATAATGGGGAGGACAAAGGCCCAAAATTAAGGACTCTTTTTAAATATTGCCCTTACAAACTTAGAAAGTAGATAGAATAACAAATTTTGTATTAGCATGAATATTCTGAGGGGTATGAAGTCTGAAACTCAATGTCTCATTATTTTCTGACTTCAACCTTCAATTATTTCCCAATGATTTGCCAGAAAACCACAATTTTATGACAAACAGATCAAAATTACGAGGCAAAAATATAGACATTCTGCGAAAATATGTACAACTGAGAGGTATGATGACAAGTAATACTGGGTGATTTTAACTACCCTGCCATTAACTGGGAAAACTACTCATGTCCCAACACCTTTGCTGCTGTTCTTGGAATTCATAAATTCCAACGCCCTGGATCAACTAATCCATAGTCCCACCAGGGGCTCCAATATCCTAGACCTGGTCATTACCAACATGGGAAATCAATGCTCCATACCTATGGTCACCCCCTCGTTAGTCAGGTCTGACCATAAGCTAATCACCCTAAACATCCACATCCCACCCCACCCCCAGTAAAGAAACCACCATAAAAACTTCTCCAAAGCCAACTTCATGCTACTCAAGTCAGAAGTGACAAACTTCATGACACCCATGCAGACGGAACTGAAAGTTCAACTGCTGAAACCTACACTAAGGCACTGTATGAGCACATCCACTCATGCATGAATTGTGCCATCCCAAATAGAACCAAAATGCTCTCATCCAAAAAAAGGAAGCCAATCTGGTGGTCTCCTGCCATAAACAAACTTTACAACAAAAGGAAGAAACTTTTGCAGAAAAGAGGAAAATCCCAGGATGCAAAAAACTCCCTTACTAGCCTCGGTAAGAAACTGAGATGCCTCATAAAATCCTCCAAAGCTAGTTATGAAAATAAAATTGCCAAAGATTCCAAAGACAACCACAAAGCATTCTATAACTATGTCAAGAATCTAAATGGCAATGCTCAGATCTGCTCTGAGCTAAAACAGAATGGCATTAAATATACTGATCCGAAGGATATTGCCAATATCCTGGCAGATCGATTCAGTGCCAACTTCACGCCCCTCTCACCCCCTAAATGGCCCATCTTAATACCGGAAGATTGCCAAATTCCAGTAATAACGGCCACACAGGTACAAAATGCACTCTCTAAAGCCAAGAATACAGCATCCATGGGACCAGATGACATCCCAGGCTGTGTACTACATGAACTACAATATGAACTGGCACCTCACCTAAGTGTCATGTTTAATCATAGCCTCACCTCAGGTTTCGTGCCCACTGAGTGGCACAGAGCTACAGTTATCCCAATCCACAAGGAGGGATCCACATTGGATCCTGGAAACTACCGTCCAATCAGTCTGACAAGCCTTATCTGCAAGGCCATGGAGCGTATTATCATGGAACTTATAAACAAAGACATTGGCAACCTTCAAACACTGGACCCCACCCAGTTTGGGTTTGTGAAGGGCCGATCTTGTCTCCTGAACCTGATTGACTTCTTTGAATCAGTCTCCAGAGCCATGGATAAGGGTAAGGTGGTCCACACAGCCTATCTAGACCTTGCCAAGGCCTTTGACACCATCCCCCACTCTGGAATCATAGATAAACTTACTAAGTTGGGCATTAATTCCTATGTCACCCAATGGGTTGCTAAATGGCTTACTGATAGAACCCACACTGTAAAAGTAGCCGACTCCAAATCCAGCTCCAGACAAGTGACAAGTGGAGTACCTCAAGGTTCAGTCCTGGGGCCGCTCTTGTTTGGCATCTACTTCTCTGAAGTACAGGTCAACAATAAGGGACTCTAGCTAACAAAGTTTGCAGATGACTGCAAACTGGGAGCCATTATTGAATCCCCAAATGATGTGGCTACTCTACAAAAGGGCCATACAGAAACAGATGCTTGGTGCAAGAGCCATGGGCTCAAGCTCAATGCCAAGAAATGTATTGTTATCCCCTTTGGGAAAAAACATGTATCCATGACTTACCATATAGGTGGCAGTACACTAAACACAGAAAGTGTGATAAGAGACTTAGGGACACAGGTGGACAGTGGTCTCACCTTCGATAACCACATCGCCACAACAGTCAGGAAATCCTTCTATGTGGCACACCTCATCACGAAGGGCTTTTCATCCAGAAAAAAGGAGGTCATTGTCCCACTGTACTCATCCCTCATTAGACCCATTATAGAATACAACGCCCCATTTGGTATGTACCTCTCAAGACATCTGCAACAACTGGAAAGGCCTCAGAAATACCTCACTAAAAGAATCACAGGCCTAAAACAAATGCCCCACGCTGACTAAAAACTCCAGCTATACTCTGTCGCATATCGTCTACTCAGAGGCGATCTCTGCTTAACATACAAGGCCATGTCAAACCCAGAGCTGTTGGACATGCTACACTTAAAGAAATCACAATCCCTCAGAGCCCAGGGATCTAAACCTTGTCATCACAATAAACAAAACATGCTGGAGGGATAGGTTCCTGACCCAGAGACTCCCCAGACTCTAGAATAGATTGCCCATACATGTCAAGCAGAGTGCCTCTTTGGACCTCTTCAAGAGGAACCTTGACGATTGGATGGGAGAAAGGAAATTCACCCCAGGGATCACGTCAGTCGCCCTGCTAGACAGGGGTCCAGGAAAGTAAATAATGTGGGAAGAAATAGCCAGGGAATTGTTATGGCTAGGCTTGTATAGGCCCTAGGGCTGATAGCCTAGTACCAACCTATGAACCTATAAGTATTGGGAAAAATAGAAAAATATGCATAAAAAGCACAGCTAACGCAGAATTTTGAGAAGTTATAGCATTTTTCTCGCTGTTTAAATGAGAAGTGTATGTAGTGAAATTCAAACTGCAAAACTAAGCTCTGTCACACTAAAATTAAACTAAAGGTTACTTTTACACAGATAACTAAGACAATGAACTACAATTTCAGCTTCATCCTGTAGTTTGACTTCCTCAGTGTCTGTCACCTGTGTGACTTTGAACAACTCTTTCTACAAGACTGTATTCATGGGTTGGCCCTGAAAAGAGGCACCTGTGCCTAGTGGCTTTACTAAATAATAAAGAAGGCCATTTAACACAGGCTGCAAATACAGACATATACACAAATTAACTACAGAAAAGAGCTTGCCTCTTCCATACCTCTCAACTGTCCAAATTTTTGCAGAAGGTCCAGATTTTTGACTCATATTTTTGGATTGTTTCTCATAAAATTTGTGATTTTCGGGCAAATCAGTGGAATGAGGTGAGGACTGAAGTCACTAAATAATCAGACACATTTGAGTTTCAGACTTCAAATCCTTCAGAAAATTTGTGTTAAAATAAACCCTGTTACTCTAGCAACTTTCTAAGTTTATGAGTAGTATTTAAAACATGTCCCTATTTTTGGGCCTTTGCCCCCCAATTTTATCAGGCTTTGTCCAGATTTCTTGCACTAAGAATTTAAGAGGTATGCCTAATGCCCACATCTGAAATGTGTCCTTTCCCTGAAGCCTATATTGCTTCAGCAGCCCCCCAGAAGGAAGGAGACCCTTCCCAAACAATAGATGACTGGTGAAAGCTTTGGATGGTCTGCATGGTTCCCTATTAGATCAAGAATGCTTAAAATGTCGAGTACAACATACTCAACAGTAACCTAAGAATGTCTAAACAAGAAGTTTCAAAAAGTTATAGTTGGCCAGCCATCAGGAAGCCAACGGCTGATGTCAAAACATTCAACTTGTCTAGCTGTTCTTACAGTCCTCCACTGTGGTGCGATCTCGTCATTCACCCTGTGTAATGTTATGACAGTCCTCCACTGTGGTGCAATCTCGGAGTTGATATATTTAAGTAGGAGGGTGTGGGGGGCACAACACCCCATGTTGGGGGGTGAAGCCCCCCACTTCATTTTGTTTGTTGATTTGTTTTTGTTTTTTGGGGGGGCTTAATGATGTACAATTGGTGGTTCATGATCTCTCTGATAATCTAATGGGAGTGCGAGGACTGGGTTTACCTTTCAGTATGAATTTGAATAAAGGATTCAGCCCACTCTTATACACCTACACACGCCAATTGGCTACTGGCCCTAGCCACTCCCATTGACTATACAACAAAAACAGTGTTTGAACCCTGTAATCATCTGTAACACTAAGAAGCACTTGGATGCAATAATAAAGGACTGAGAAACAAACTTCTGTCTACCGGTTATTTGGAGTGTCTACTACATAGTTCTTGGGGATTCAGTGGGACTCTGGATGACTGATAAGGCAAAGAGATATACCTCTCCCTGCTGCATTTCCTATCTCTACTGGGCATCTGTGGTTGGGTATACTGGTCCTGTCTATTTTACTGGTACTAAAATACCACTCAAGTCTAAAAGGACTAGGACCTTTTCTGAATTCAGGTCTGCTTTCCCTTTGTGAATACACCCTAGCACTTTATAATGAAGCAGAAATATGCCTTATTTTAATGACTACTGAGAGTTTACTAACAAAATATGTAATCTGTGCAGTGTTTTTAGTCATATTACATATCTTTTGAGACAATGGATTAGGAAGACAAAATCTGTCCCTTAAACATCAGCTGGAATTTGTCTCAGAAGACATTGGTTCCACAATGATCACAAACTACCTGTTGCCATAAAAGCATTCTAAGGTACATTACATACACTATGAAAGTTATTCAAGGAAATTTTTGACCTTGAAAATAGGCAGTAATGAGTAATGAGGTAGTAAATGTTATAGATTTCATTCACTCTTTTTTGGATACCAGTTTTATCCTATTCAGGATCATAGCAGGAGGTGGACCCTGTCGACAACTACAAGGTCTCAAACACAGATCCAGTGTTGTGCAGAACAGGACAGGAATCAGGCCGTCTCATTATATGCACATGCACACCTACTGACAGCTTACAGGCATGTCAATTCACTTGACAGTGTGTCTTTGGGATGTGAGAGGAAACTGCAGCAGCTGGCGCAACAGTTGCCTGGCAATTTGCACAGAGGATTAACAAACTGATTCCTGTGGTACCGGGTTTGATTCCCTTACCCTTCATTTGCCTACTCTGTGACTTTGAACAAGTCACTTAACCAGTGTTCTGGGGCAATTGGGAAATTAGACTAGGCTCCTTAATAATCTCTTGGACTGTATTCCTACTAACTACATGAGAACCTGTTTTATAGGGAGGGCATTTGAACTCTGCACAGAAGATACCCCCAGTTGGAAACCAAACCACAGAACCAAGTGGCAACATTAACCAGGGCACCTCGGTGATGACCTCAACAGTTTTATAATGGGGTCATTGGGGTTTACCTGCAAACACTGGGGTTTATTTGTTGTGAACACCAAAAAATAGATAATAGGAAACTATCGTAAGTTATACTGTGTGTATAATTAAATTAAACTTGGAGAGTTCAGGTGTGAATAATAAACAGTCCTTACAGTGTTTTAAAGAAAGAAGTATTACTTCTCTCTCTAATTCCTTCTCTCGCTCCCTTTCCAAGCACCACTTAGGGTTTATTATCACAATGGATACCATACAGTTAAGCCTGCATTTATTGTACATTATTACTATGGGTAGCAGTTAAACAGCAAAATTGTTCCTTCAGTCTAGCAAATAAATTGGAACAATAGGTTTGCATCACATAGAATACCTTGTCTATACAACCGTATTCCACTACACATAAATCAAAGTATTTTTTTTATTTATTTCTCTATTCAAATGGATGGGTAATTTCAAATCCCCCTCAGTTTAACAACCCTGTCCCTCTTGGACAGGGACAACATATAAATGTCCCAACAGATCCTTGTTAAGCCTATTTCTTGCTTATTTGTATGCAAAACAAAAGGACTAAAAATTACCATGGAAATGTAAGGCTATGCTTCTTAATATCCTCACAGATCAATCCTAGTAAGTCTCTATCTACTTATAAAAAGCCATATTCCTGAGGCTTATTTCTCGGTGCACACAACTGCTGGGACTTGGACTACATGTGTATTACAACTTATAATGTCATTTTTTTTCCTGCGCTTAGTGATACCTTTCTAGATTGACTGATTCTTTGTTTACTGGATAGGTGAGGTGATCCAAGGACCCTTTCCAGCCATGACCGGAGTGCAAAGGCACATGATAGCAGTGTTAAAGAGACAAACTGAATGTAATGACAGCAATCCGGATTACACTTATGATGAATGTACAGGTTATTACATTTCACAGGACTTGAAGACAAGGTTCACAGAACCTGAGGCAGTACACATAAAGTCTGTTTCTCTGCCTCCATTGTACTTGCTGTTCCTGGCATGTAGTGTTTGTTTCTGCCACATTACATAAAGCAGCTGCCCCCTGCTCTGTCTCTTTTCTCTGTTCCTCTTTTGTGATACACTTGGAATGGACTCTTTTCTGGCTGCAATATCACGTTGTCCTAGTTTTTCACCAGATCAGCAGTTAATGCACATCGGGTGAACACTAAACATTTGCATGCGAGCTACGAAGGTGGATTTTATTCAGCACTGTTATCAGATGACAAGGCAGTGCTTAAAGTAATAGTTTAGTATTAACTTTAGTATTACTTCTTAACACCTTGTTATATATAAAGACAACTAAAGTATATTTGCAGTTTATTTTTCCACAACACAGGTCTAGTCAGGCAGATAAACATGCTGACATGAGAAGCAAACAGTGCCATATGTTATTTTTCTTGCTGCAAGTCTTGCTCGTTGGCTAGATTTAAAATCCCACTTGGGCCAATAGTGTATTAGCCATCTATGAACCTATGCTCAGTTTAGTCAAACCACTTGCATCTAATTTCAGCGTCTCTAACGTCAGGTACAGTTCCACCAGCCTTTAAGCATTCACATATAAGACCTCTCCCCATGTTCTTCTCCCCTACAACCCCTTAAAGAATTTTGTCCTGTATCAGACTTTTGGCCACTGTCAAAAATATTTGAAAAAGTTACAAACTCTTTAAACATATTGGTGTTCTCATTTTTATTAATGACAGGACACATTACTTATAATCACTAAATTCTGCATGCAGATGGCAGCCTTCTTTTACAGTCCAATAAATGTCTAACGACCTTACAATCAGAATTGCAAAATAATCTGAAACTAATAAACTCATAATTAATCCAAAAGAGACACTTTTTTTTTATTTTTGCCTCTAAGCGGAAACTTCCAATCCTGCCTTACCTTTACCATTTATAACATCAGCAACAGATCTGATGCAGCTCTGTTAAGGGTGCAAGCGTTCAACTACTTAAAGTTTCAATGGTGATTAGCTACAGTTCATGGTTCTTTTTTGAAATGTCAGTTTTCCCTGTGGATTTTTATGTATAGATATAGGTATACTCTCACACACATGCACACATACCCACACACACAAACACACAGACATATATATCTCCATATACTCATACACACACACACACACACACACACACAAACACACACACAGATAGATAGATAGATAGATAGATAGATAGATAGATAAAGATATATATCTAGATATACAGATATATACATATATACATAAATCCAGTCCAGCACAACATATGATCTGAGGAACACATGGAGCTACATTAATATACATCTAGAATCATATGAAGATTTTCTTCTTGTTTTGTCAGGGAGTGGCTAGTGGGGTCATTTGAAAAACAGTGATGCACGACCTGACGGGAACAAAAACTGAACATGTAGAAGAAAATCGAAGGTATAAAATTCTAACTAGTTTCTAAAATGGTCTGGAAGGCCGTTCCAGACATTCCGGATGCTTTAGCAGAGAAACCTTTTCAACATGAATCGGTTATTAAAAGTTGTTAGCATCCTCATTAAATTTTGGAAAGTACTAAAGGTGCATTGACATGGTTAACAAGTGGATGACAAATGTTAAGACGGGTACATCTACAGAGTAATATGCGAATGCTAAGCCTTGCACTGGACGCTACTGAAGGTCAGGTTACTTTATTAAGGTTAAGTGCACTGAGGTTCTGATGCTAGAAAAAAGAAATGTGAAGCAATCATTTGCAATCAGTGAACTTTAGAAGTAGGAAAAAAGACAATCTGTGGGAACAGATATCCTTCTCCAGGTGTAGAGCAAATATATGGGCAGCCATGTCAGTTCTAGCTTTCAGTGAGTGAGCGATAACATTTAAAAGAACCACAAAACAATGGAGGCTAGCACAAAGTTCACAACTCACCAAACACAAAGCACCAGTGGAGGAAATAAAGCCCAGTCCTTTCTTTAAATTCCAATTAAATGCCAAATAGCACGACAAGTCAATCCAGCAAAGCAAGATACCAACAAAAAACAAACTTCAAGGCACCTTTACATTTAAAAGAACACAAGCCAGAAATTCACAGCTAAACAAGAAACAGCTATACTTTTTATTTTTTTTATTTATGTGAAGTCCCCATGCTGGGCCAGTAATCAAGGAGCCTGAATCCTCACCACTGACAGTGGAGAGGAACATTCACTTGGAATACAAATGAATACATTCTCTGCATCAAGCACAATTTCCCTTAAGAGAACACAGGGAACACACTCAGCCTGGGGTATGGGTTTCTCTCTCTGTCTCTCCCAGGTCCCCAGTATGGCTCCCCACTGGCACAGCTTCAGAGTTAGGGCCTCAGCTGAGTGCCCAAGCCAAGTCCTCCACCACTCTCTCTGTGAAAATAGTGATTTGTGTCCCTGCCCGGGTAGCTGACACACACACACACACACACACACACACACACACACACACACACACACACACACACACAGAGGAAAGGCTGGCACATATTACCCCCTCTACCAACGTTGCCCAGACTATAAGGTAGATTCACTGCCACCAGTTAGTTACTATAAGGCTGTTAAAAGGATATACAATTATACTGAGTGAAATTAATATTAATACAAATGGTAATGTTGACCAAACAGCAAGGCTTTCAGGAGTGGCCAGAGTTATCACCAAATAAATATGTGTAAATACTCTCAAAGCTTAAATATTTGCTAAGGACCAGCCACAATGAGAAGTTTAAATATGTTTAATAATAGATAATAAAAGAACATGAAAATACTAAATATCTATTTACAGTAAACACCAGAGTTTCACTCACAGGGAATAATAAAAATAACTCCAATTGAAAGTTTCACACAGTTATAGAAAAACAGTATTTAGCTAGTCTCTCCTGACTGATCTATACAATTACTGTTCCTACTTACTGAATAGAGCAAGGCAAGATAATTTGGGTGAGTGGTCATTGTTCTCAGATCCAAGTTAGAATACAGAATGCTGAGAGCAAACTCCTACTAATATCTAAATATTATTTTTGGCTTACAGAATGACATAACACACATCTGGTCATCTGGCTGTGTATTCCATGCTATCACCAACACTAGAAGCTAAAAGGATTTTAGCACCTATGTGTTACCATACACACAGCTAGAGCTTTGCTCAGATCTTGTGGAAGTAATAAAATATAAAACCAATTCACTCTTCCTACAGGAACTACAAAGTATTCTCTAGCACAGATATTGCGTCTCTGGCTCCATTCAAAACTGTGGGATAACATCTTTATGGCTTAACCCATAAAGTAATTTAATTTCAGATATATTTTAAAGCTTGCTGCAGCTGGATTATGATTAACCTCTACTCTGCCAGTATCCTCTGTTGAAACATATAAATTTAATTCAGTTGCAATAATACATGTACATTTCTTTTCTTTCCAGCAGGGAACACTATTGATACATTTTAACACAATCAGTTTTACAAACACATTTTTAAACACAAGCATCTCTACACATCAGTTTGATACACAAATGACATATAATTCTTTACAAAATTCCAGCTAGTTGTGCTGCCATATGTTACAAATTTACAGCCTATTTCTTCTGGCATGGCTGGCAGTACCTCCTATCATCACAATTTATTTATTTAACAGTTGCTGACTGGGAAAGTCCAACTAGGACAGAACCTATTTTCAGAAGAGGCCTGGGAAGAAATGCTCCAGATGCGTGTCTTTGGAATGTGGGAGAAAACCAGAGTACCCAGAGGAAAATCACACAAATGCATGGAGGACATGCAGACTTTGCACGCAAGGCACCCCAGCTAAAAATTGAACTGGAGAATCTTTTGATTGGTGGGGGGGGCAATGATAACCTGTGCACCACTGTGCCACCCAGACAGTGGAAGCAAGTAAGGATCCAAGATGGTTAAAGCAAATAAGGATCCAAGATTATTGACAGTAATCACAAACTTTAATAAATCAGTGGGCACTTTCATCTCTTTACAAAATAAGCACCTAGCCTTCATCAGACTGATTGTCAAAGATATATATTCCACATTACATAATATTTAAAAAAAAATCACATAACCACATTCTAAAATCAAATTTTGGTTAAAGGGATAGTGACCGTTAAAACAGTCCACATGTTTAGTTTCCTTTTCCTTAAACAACTTTTAAAATCCGCACGGTTATTAAGACCTGAGAACTTACATGCATTTAAAATGACCTGCCACTGATATTTTCTGTTCTCTCTTTCTCTGAAGCCATATAATTTGTCCTCTGCAACATGATCTAATACTTACAAAATAACATTTCTTAAATTGCTAAACACAATGCTGTCTGTATAATGCATTAACAGAACACTTTTCTTTGCTTTGAAGACATAACTGTGTTCAGACATTGTTTAACTTTCTCAGTTTTGTCTGTGTAAAATTCATTAGATGTTAAACACTGTGCTGCATAAATCACATTCTGAAGTTTAAGTGAAAAAATGGAGAGTTAGAAGACTTGTATGTGTTAGCACAGTAAACACTGCTCCAGATGAAGACATATGCACACATGTTGTAGTGAAAACATTAGCACATACCACCCTTTCCTTTAACTTAATTCCTGGTACCTTTATTAAAAACTCCTTCAGGTTGCTGCCCTTTTGTACTACTTCTAAAACATTAGAAAGTGTGGTCATTATTCACCAATTGTTGTTCACAAAGCCTTGTGTTGCACCACTATCCACTATATACGATAAAAACATGTGTTCTTCCCAGTATTTAGATTTGTCAGGGAGCTGAATGCAGGAGGATAGTGAACGCCTGGCCTGAGGCCATAACTTGTCCCTCACTATCCAAAACATCATCTAGGTACTTTCTGATGGTCTCACTTGGATAACCTTACTATAAATTTTCTTCCAATATTGAAACATTTTGTCTTGTAGTGTGAGTGTCCCTATTGCGATCCTTAACTTTATTCTCTGACTTTTTACCATATTCATCTTTAAATAAGATTGGTGCATATTCTGATAGTGTGAAATGGAATTACTGCTAGCATTTGTATGGCACAAGTATTCGTAATCTGCAATTTAACATCATTGGAAATATTGCTGTACAATAACCTATACAGTGGTCTTTTATTTTGACCACAGATTCAAAGAACGGAGTTCTGTCATTAGAAAAATCTACAAATATTTGCCATTCAGTGATCTCATTATACCAAATCAAAAATATGTTATCAGTAAAAGGACAATAAAAGGGGACATGTCTGAAAGCTTCACTTTTATACAATATTTCCTTCTCCCAATAACCTAGAACTAAGTTGGCATCATTGGGTGTAATCCTAGAACCCATTATCACTAATATTTAATGAACAGCAGATTTGTCTGGAATTTAAAACTCACCTAATAATTGTAAATATACGGTTAAGTGAATTCAGTACCAGTGACCAGCTCTCACATTTTTCCCTCTCCAATGGTGATGCCTAATCATTTACCCTCTGTACTGTTTCTGACAATAGCTACCCTGCCCTCTCATCTACTGTCTTTACTTACTAGTCAAAGGTTAATTGGTTTTGTCTGATGATATCACAGCAGTTATGATGACATTTTCTGATGGTCTGTAATAAGTTCCTTTGAAAGGAACTGTTTTTATGTTTCTTGTGAACATCTATATCTTCAAAAAATTATCAGTCATTTACATTTCCCCTTACAGAGGTCTGTCAATTTTACTGACACTGGATAAAAATAACTGTTATTGTGCTGTCTTACAACTAAGTGGAATGCTAAATTAAGTGGTTTATCGTGCCAGCACAATCATTGTCAAAGCCATCTTTTAGTGATCCCAACAGTTTCATAACCTCATGGAATAGTTCTTTTTAAATCTAGAACAATAGTACAATTAAATCTAGAACAATAGTACAAGCATCTCAGAAGCAGAGACTGTATGTCCTCCCGTTGTTCACATGATCTGAAGTAGTTAACTTCATTTGATCATCAACCTGTGGGTACCGGATCCCTTATGGATCCAAGCCGGCAGCTTACCAAGCTAAAGATCTGAGCTCCATAGCTCCTCCCCCTTGCCCATACTACACTGCAACCTCCTTCCAATCCTCAGATCTCATTTGCTGTGGCTTCGCCAGCAAGAGATTTCTGAGTTCCAGGAAGGTTAGTTAGATTTCATCTAGCTTTCAGTCTGTGTGTGCCCTTTTTCAGTGCTAAACAGTTTTATAACCCTACCCTTATTCTCCCTGGGTTTTTGTGTCTAGATATTAGTGATCGTAGTAGTGTAGAAAGTTGCTAAACTTTCGGTTGTGTAGGCCTCCTCCTCCTGCCCTTAGCGTGTGTGTGTGTGCTTCTGACTTAGCTTGTCTAAGTAGGAATGTCAGAAATTCAGAAACTGACTTTCTCTAAGTGCACAGAGTGTGGCCATACTCTGTGCATAGTTTGTTTGGGGGTGCCTCATCTAACATTGGGCTGCAAAATTTGTGTGGTCTTTAACCCCCGGGCCCTGCGGGATCGCAGGACCAAACTGATTCTTGCTGGTCTTTTACCCGCAGAGTCAGCTACTTCTTCTGTGGCTTCTTTTTCTTCATCACGGCTGTGACTGTCCAGCCTTCCAGCCCACCTCCCCTGTCCAGGACTCCCACTCCCACCTCTAAACAGGGAGAGAGAGAGGCCAAGAAAGACAAACACAGGGGGAAAGAAAAAGAGAGAGAAAGAGAGAGACAGGGAGAGGGGGTCGCAAGAGGCAAGCCAACTCGAATTCATCAGCCCCTCCCACTAAGATGTTATTGTCTCCAGAAAAAAGTGCAAGGCCGTCTTCCCCTCGGCTCCATTCTCCATGATTCTCCCTGGACGAGGAGGCTTGGCCCACTTCGAGGTCGTCCTCGCATCGACTCTCCCGGCCAGTGTCGGTGGCATCCTCAAGGTCTACTAGGAGCCTCTCTGAAGCCGATATGGACCGGATGATGAGAAGGTTCCTGCAAACTCAGTTGCAGATGGGAGTGTTGCTGGCCCCCCCCCCCCAGCTGGAGCGGGGAGTTCAGCCCCGACATTTGCCCAGATAGCTCCTTCTCTGATCCACCCTCGGGTTTCGGAGTCTATGGATCTGAGGAGCTCCAGAGTCAGGGGGTCAGTGCTGATGGTACCTCCTACCTCGATGTCGGCCATGCTCTCGAGCCTGTTGGATCCCTTGTCAGATCCGAGCTCTCAGAGCTGAGATCAGTTCCGAGGGAATGAGTGTGTCATCGGCCCCATTCTGGTTGGGGCATACCATCTCTTTGCGTCTGGCTGTGCCAGCCTTGGTTCCGATCCCCTTGTTGGATCCGAGGGGTGCGACTACCCACACCATCAGCTTCAGGGAAGACCGTTCCCCTTCGACTTTCAACGTTGTGGAGATAGTTCTCTCTGGAGGATCGAGACCCCTCACCCTTTCCTCGGAGTCTGCCCCTGCTCCCACGCAACTGAGTTTGTCTTCCATCATCCAGTCCTCCCAGGGACAGCCTATATCCGGTATGCCCCAGCCAGTTCCCTATGAGGAATATGAGATGGTTTGCGAGCCCTCCCTGGAGAGTCCCCCCGAGGAGGCCCCTCGCAAATGCCAGTGCAAAAGGAGGCACATGGACTCTCCTGAGTCCCTCACTGAAGATACTGACTTGGAGGAAGGGGAAGGTTCCCCCAGATCATCCCCCAAAGATGTCTCCTTCGGAGACATAATGGAAATTCTTCATCAGATGGGGGTTGGTTCACCCAAAAAACTTCCTCGGACGAGTCGGTATTTCTGGAGGCATTTGATACAAGCCCATCTACCTCTTAATGTCCCCCCTGGCTGACCCTCTGGTGGACCTTATTACCACCAGAGCCTGGAAGGAACCAGACACTGCAGAGCCAATACCCAAACAGTCTGATAAGGTATTGAGCCCTCCTGTGGTCAAAACCACTTGGAGTAAGGGTTCCCCAGTTGATGCCATGGTGGTGGCAGTGGCCACCACAAAGGAACTTGCCCAGGAAAGTTCCTCGGTCCAGCCCCTGGACAATGAGTCCAAGGCGATGGATCGTCTTGGAAAGTGGACTTTTGCTTCAGCTACCTTTGCTATAAGGGCACTGAATTACATGTCCCACATAATAAGACTGCAGCATGACCTTGTGAAAGAGAACGCTGAGTCTCCCCCGGGGTCCATTTTGGCTGAGGATAAACAGATATTCTCGGCTCGTATGGCCACTCTCAAGTCTGTGTCAAATACGTCCATGCGTTTACTCTCTCATGCCACTGAGGGAGCCTCTAGGGCAGCCTGGTCTGGTATTGCCATGAGGCGTCATGCCTGGCTGTGGTTTTGCAATTTTTCGGAACCTGTCAAGGCGTCCTTCACTAACTCCCCTTTTGATGGTTCGACCCTGTTCGAGATGACCATCCGAGATATGCTTGTCCAGAGTGAGAAGAATGGGAAAACACTGTCAGCCATCAGGATCCACTTCTCTAACCCTCAAAGGTCTTTCTCCAGGAACCAGTGAGGGCAAAAGAAGCTGTGGTTCCGGAAATCTCACCAGTCCCGGAATGCTCAGGACTCCTTCTCCCCCAGAGACAGAGGGGGAAAAGGTGGACACCGACCCAGAGGCAGAGGGGGGACCAAAGAACTTCGGGTCATGGGAACTTTTTCCGACCTACCTGCGCAGCAACCCTGAGGTGTTGCCCAATTGCTCCTCTCTGGAGGTAGTTGGGGGCATTTCTCGAGGCACCTAGCTCAATGGGAGTCCATCACATCAGATCGCTGGGTGCTTCGAATAATATCCAAAGGCTATTCTATTCCCTTCATAAACAACCCCCTTTGCACATGGCACCTCCTGGATGTCCCACCCGCTCAAAGGGAGGGGCCGCTTTGGAGATAAGAAAGCTGCTAGAAAAAAGAGCAATCCAGCAAGTGCCCCCTGACCAGTCCAGATCAGGCATCTATTCCAGGTTCTTTTTGGTGCCAAAAAAGACGGGGGACTTAAGGTCAGTTCTTGACCTATCCATGATGAACCTTTCCGTTGCCAAGGAAAAGTTCCAGATGGTCACTCTACAATCTATCCTGCCCTTCTTGCAGGAGGAAGACTGGATGTGCTCGATAGACTTTAAGGATGCATGCTACCATATTCTGATGGACAGGCGATCCAGGAGGTTCCTCCACTTTCGGCTAGGAGCCAGTCATTACCAGTTCAGGGTCCTACCCTTCAGTCTCACCACAGCCCCCAGAGTGTTTACCAAGGTCATTGCAGTTGTAGCGGCCCACCTGAGGCTTCAGGGCATTCAGGTCTTTCTGTACCTAGACGACTGGCTTCTCACTGCCTCCACCAGGCATCAACTTGTTCTAGCCAGGGATTTCTTTCCTCAGTTGTCTACCCGGCTGGGGATCACGATAAATCTCAAGAAGTCTTCCCTCCAACCTGTTCAAATTCTAGACTTCATAGGGGCAAGAATAGACTCTCTTCAGGCCAGGATATTTTTGATTCCAGACAGACTTCACAGCCTGGCCCTTCATGTATTGGCGCTCCTTCAGTCTCCTGCACCCCCAGCGGAGTTAGTCCTGAGAGCCCTAGGGTCCATGGCAGCAGCTATAAATTGGATTCCTTGTGCACATCTACATATGAGAGTGTTACAGTGGACATTACAAGTTCTGAGGTCTCTACTACATCAGTCTCTAGACTTTCTGATTCCTCTGAGCAGAGTGTGTAAAAATTGTCTCATGTGGTGGCTTCAATCCCAGGAATTGCGAGAAGGATGCCCCTTTGTTGTGCCTCCACTCCAAGCCACAGTGACCACGGATGCCTCCCGCTTGGGGGGGGCACTGTTTGGGCAGGACTGTCCAGGGCACGTGGACTAAGAGCGAGACCATTCTGCATATAAACATTCTAGAGATGAGAGCAGTCCTTTTAGCGTTGCAGGTCCTTTATGCCTTTCTTCCTTTGAGAACTATTACGATCCAGTCAGACAATATGTCAGTGGTCTGGTACATAACAAACAGGGGGAAACCAGGTCTTATCCACTTTGTCGAGGGGCCATGAGAGTGTGGGAATGAGTGATTTCCACCAACTGCTTTCTGATAGCAATGCACATTCCAGGTCGGTCCAACATCTTGGCAGACAAATTGAGCAGAACTATCCTTTCACCTTATGAGTGGTCTCTGAACCTTTATGTAACGGAACAGATCTTCCTCAGGTGGGATAAGCCTTGCTGTAATCTCTTTGCATTGCAGTCCAATGTGAAGTGTAGCGAGTTTTTCGCTCAAATTCCCCTGATGGGGGAAGCCTCCAGAGATGCTCTTGTCCATGCTTAGCCACCTGGTCTTCTTTATGCGTATCCCCCGCTTCCACTCATGACAAAATTCTTACAGAAAGCTCATCGGTTGGGGAGCAGAGTTATCCTCATAGCACCATTCTGGCCTCGTCAAGTTTGGTTCCCTTGCCTGTGGTCTCATCTTTTAGCTCCGCCCTGGATCTTGGATCCCATTCCGGATCTTATTCATCATCCTTCAGGAATTCTTCCTCCGAATCTGGACAGCCTCAAGCTCACAGCTTGGTTACTCCAGTTCCCTTAGTTGCTAGGACTCCCGGTATCTCTTCCCCAGTTAAATCCATCCTGGTAGCGGCACATAAGTCCTCTACCAGGAAAGTTTGCAGGAGTAGATGGAAACGTTTTTCCATTTGGGCTTCACAGAGAAATCTGGATCCCTTTACCGCTCCAGTTCCAGCGGTGTTAGATTTTTTTGTCTCATATTTTCCAGCAAGGGGCCAGCTCTTGCACAGTGAAAGTACAGCTGGCGGCTATTTCCCATTTTCATGTAGGGGAAAATTCAGGCTCCCTAGCTGCTGCCAGAATTTGCAAGACTTTTTTGAAAGGTACTTTTCTTCTGAGGCCCCTCTTAAGAATCCTTCCCTGCTGTGGGATTTGACTTTAGTTCTTCAGGCCGTAGTCACGCCCCCGTTCAAGCCCGCAGCATCAGTTGACTTGAAATTCTTGTCATGGAAGACAGCCTTCCTGGTGGCTATTACTTCAGCCAGGAGAGTGTTGGAGCTTCAGGCACTGTGTATGAAACCCCCATACCTAGTTTTTCACAAGGATAGGGTATCTCTCAGGACTAACCCATATTTTCTTCCTAAAATTGCTTCAGAGTCAAATATTAATCAGTCAATTAATTTGCCTGCATTTTTCCCTAATTTTCAAAATGAAGGGGAATATAAACTTAATTTGCTAGATGTGCACAGGCAGTTACATTTTTATTTGCATAAGTCCAAATCTTTCCATAAATCTGATCAGCTTTTTGTTTCCTTTGCTACACCCTTTTTGGGAAAACCAGTTTCAAAAGTGACTATCGCTAAGTGGATTTTGCTTTGTATTTTACAAGCTTATAGAGTACTTGGATTACCAGCACCAGAAGGGGTTCATGCTCCCTCCACCCATTCTCTGGCTACTTTGGCTGCATTCTGGTCTAGAGTTTCCCTGGACGATATCTGCTCAGCAGCTATCTGGGCCTCCTCTCACACCTTCATTACTCATTATAAGCTAGATTTGGTGTCTAGAGGAAGGGCTTCCTTTGGCTCTGCAGTGCTCTGGAATATTCTTCCTTAAGGGCCTCCCAAGATTCGGGTAGTTGGGGACTCTGTCCCACAGGCTGATGATCAAATGAAGTTAACTCCTTCAGATAAAGAAGTTATGTACTCACCATAACATTCCATCTGAGTAGTTAAAACTTCATTTGTCAGCAAACTCCCCCCCTCCTTCCCCCTGACCTTGATGGTTATTTCTCTGTTTGGGCTCGATGTCCTGAATTTGGCGAGCCTGGTGTATGAGTTTGAGTCAGATCTTTTTGGCTTAGGTTGTTGGGTGTCACGTTGTTAGGTGGCAAACTCGATCTGATAATTGGAAGGAGGTTGCAGTGTAATATGGGTAAGGGAGAGGAGCTTGGAGCTTGGATCTTTAGCTTGGTAAGCTGCCAGCTCAGATCCGTATCAGATCCGGAACCCACAGGTTGCTGACAAATGAAGTCTAACTACTCAGATGGAACATTTTGATGAGTACATAACTTCTTTTTTTTTTGCTCGATACTCTATTTTCCTTCCATATTCCAAAGAAGTGGGTATATTGATGTTCCTCAAACTTGTCTGTGTATGAATATGCATTATGAGAATGAGTGTGTGTGTGTGTGTGTGTGTGTGTGTGTGTGTGTGTGTGTGTGTGTGTGTGTGTGTGTGTGTGTGTGTGTGTGTGTCTTTGCTCGCATGCACACACATCCTGTAATGAGCTGACAAACTCTTCAGGCCAAGGCTTCCATGTGCCCACTGGATGATGGAATAGGCCGAAAAAGAAGATTTCCGTAATCTCTAATGCATCAAAACATGACACTTGACCACACCCATATGCCCCAATACAACCCATCCATAATGTGCTAAAGACAGAAACAGAATGCATTTCTTTTCATATCTTTGCACAGTCGTTAACATGCAGTTAACCGCTGAATGTTTACCAATGTGTAAGGCTGGCATGGTGCTTTCAGTAACTAAATGAGTTACTCAATTATTTTTCAAAACACAGTTGAAGAAAGATGAAATCCAAAATAAGAAGCTGCTGATGCATGTTATGGTGACAGTGAGCGTCAGTGGAGGCGTAGTCGATCGCCTTTAGTCTTCTTTTCCTTTCTAAGCAGCTCAGACTTCAGTAAGTGACAAATAAAGGAATTCTCTGAGATATTATTGGCAATGGAAATAAGGGAAAAGTTTTTGCATTTATTTATCAAGAGGAGACCTCCTTTCCAACTCACAATCCCAGTTTATCTCTATGAAGTCATTAAATAAAGTGGTGAAAGTATTTTAGCACTGATTATGGAAATGGAAAACATCGTGATATACATCATCAATGTCAATTTTCAAAACTCAATTTCACCTAAAAATCTAAAAAATAAAGTGTTCCCCCTTGATCCCCAAACGTGAAAGACTGATTGCCCCCTACCTTTACATATTTATTATTTACTCTGAAGTTGCTCCATTCCAGACATTGAATCGCTTCAATTTTCTGAATTAAATGGCAATGTGCTCTGATTCATTTAAGTCGGAGATAACCTGGCAGAAGAGAAGTCATTAGGTTTCAGGCAGGTTTCCATAAAAGGATTAATATAGGCCGATGAGTACAGAGACCTAAAATTGATCTAATTTACAAGGCAGGCTTCACTGATTTAGAGTGGTATGTTGTAGTGGCAGGAAAAAGGGTGGGACATGACTGCTCATTACTATTCAAAAATTAGCACACTGATGGGGCAACTGAACCAGTGTGCCTGTTGTAAATCTACCAGGGTCTATATCACATAGTCGAAGTGTCACAACTTTGACTATGTAAATATCGGACCCAAAAGTTTGAAAACTGAAAACTTTGAACACTCAGAACAGCGATTTTTTTCCCAGGGAAAAAAATCGCTGTTCCGGTACAAAACACGGAAACAAACGAACACTACATACTGTTTCTAATGTGGGGGGCTTTGCCCCCCCCACACACCCCCTACTTAAATATACCAACTCCAAGATCACACCACAGTGGAGGAAATAGCAAAGTCACGGAAATGGCCCACCGAATTCTTTCCCTTGGAAAGAATTCGATGTTCTGCGGCTTCATTATTTTTAGACCTCGAACTTCCCAGTTTGAAATTTCGGTGATCGGACATATGTGTGATATACACCCAATCTAGCATATACCAACAGAAAAAAGGCTGGCCACTAAAGTACCATTGAGCAGCCAGGCTTTTTATTGGTATATGCTGAGGGACAGAGCAAAATATTAGAAAAATCAGGTGCCAGTGGCGCAATGGCAGAATCAGAGACAATTACAACAGATAGTTGAAATCTTTAATAAAGACAGAAGTGCATACTTAGAGCTCATTAGAAGGTCTCCATAGAGGAAAAAACAAGTGAGTACAAATTGTACCAGTTTTACCATGTTTTAGATTAAATCACTGTTTACTTGATTAAAATTTAATGTCATCTTTCGTCAAAAAGTGGGGACATGTAGAATAACTTGTTTACTTTTGTCAGGTGAAACTTATACCTGCAATATGATAACTTTCTTTTGAGTAGTCTTTTTTCAAAAACTGGAAATAACACAGTAATAGTTGTGAAAAGTCTGATATCCAATACCAGTTCCTGTTTCCTCCTGAGCTGTTTCTCTTGAAGGTGATGAAGGATCCACCATACTACCAGTAGCAATGGAAAAGACAAACTGTAGAACCAAAAGGCAAAAGCAACCCACAAAATGTGAAAAGTCTGGCAGATTAGGTTCCAACAAGCACAAAATCCAAAGCACAATGATGTAAAATAAGAAGTTATGTACTCACCATAACGTTCCATCTGAGTAGGTATCTTCATTTGTCTGCAACCTTTGGGATACGGATCCGATCTCGGATCCGAGCCGGCAACTTCTACCACAGCATAGATCCGAGGTCCTAGCTCCTCCCTTTACCCATAATCCCCTGCCAGCTCTGACTGACCTCAGATCAAGTTTGCCCCTTATAACAACTGTTACTATGTCCTGGAAGGGACTCATCTAGGACAACTCCTAGTCAGAATCGTATTGGTCAGGGGGAAGGAGGGGGGGATGGTTGCAGACAAATGAAGATACCTACTCAGATGGAACGTTATGGTGAGTACATAACTTCTTAATCTGAAGTAGGCACTTCATTTGTCAGCAACCTTTGGGACAGAGTCCCCAGCTACCTGAATCTTGGGTGGCCTTTATGGAAGGATATTCCGGAGCACTGCAGAGCCAAAGGACGCCCTACCTCTGGAGACAACATCCAGTTTGTAATGGCTGATAAAGGTATGAGATGAAGCCCAAGTGACTGCGGAACAAATATCATCCAAGGGAAAACTAGATTTAAACGCAGCCGATGTAGCAACGGCTCTAGTAGAATGAGCGCGGACTCCCTGAGGTGCAGGCCTTCCCGAACTGTGATATGCTAAGAGGATACAATTAGCTATCCACCGTGATAGGGTAACTTTAGAAACTGACTTGCCTAAATTGGTTTTTGCAAAGGAGACAAACAACTGGTCGGATTGTCTATGACCAGCAGTTCGATTAATATAAAAACGCAATTGTCTGTGCACGTCCAAAGAATGCAGTTGATACTCTCCTTTGTTCTGATAGTTGGGGAAGAACACAGGAAGATTAATAGATTAATTAATGTTAGCTTCCGAAGATACCTTGGGTAGAAAGGACGGATTGATCCTGAGGTAAACTCTATCCTGATGGAAGGCCAAATAAGGTGGTTTGACACAGAGAGCCTGAAGTTCAGAGACTCTTTTAGCTGAAGTAATGGCCACCAGAAAGGCCGTCTTCCCAGAGAGGTATTTAAGATCAACCGTGGCTGCCGGCTCGAAAGAGGACTTTGTCAAGGCCTGTAGAACCAAAGATAAATCCCATGGGGGTACTACCTCCCGGACAGGGGGTCTGAGGAGGAAGGTACCCCTGAGAAAAGCTTTACAGAGCTTGGAGGTAATAAGAGGGCCCGACTCATGCCCTACATAATAGTGCGAAATCGCTGCTAGTTGTACCTTGACTGTAGAGCAGCTAGCCCCCTGATGAAAGAGTGTAGTTAGGAAATCCAAAACTGAAGTTAAAGGCACCGTAAAGGGATCTAAGTGACGGTGCTCAGCTCAGATGGAGAAACGTTTCCACTTACTCCCATAGACCCTTCTGGTGGATGGCTTGTGTGCTGCTACTAGAATAGCTTTGACTGGTGAGGAGATTCCGGGAGTCCTTATCAGGAGTGGAACTGGAGCAACCAAGCCGTCAGCTTGAGGTTGACCAGGTTGGGGGTCGGATGACCCAGAGGGTGAGTAATGAGATCCGGAAGGGGATCCAGAATCCAGGGCGGATGAATCAGGTGAGACCATAGGTACAGGAACCATGTCTGACGAGGCCAGAATGGGACCGACTGGCTTTCTGTAAAAGTTTTAGCATCAGGGGCAGTGGAGGGTAAGCGTAAAGAAGACCGGGAGGCCAAGCATGTACTAGAGAGTCTCTCGGGGACTCCCCCTGAGGGGGGATCAGAGCGAAGTAACTGTTGCATTTGGTATTTGAGGGAGAGGCAGAAAGATCGCAACAGCATTGCCCCCATCGGGCAAACACTCACTGCGCTACTAGAGGATTTAGAGACCATTCGTATGGGGTCAGAATTGTACGACTGAGCCTGTCTGCTAAGATGTTGGAGCATCCCGGAATGTGGGTTGCAATGAGAAAGCGGTTGGCGGATATCGCCCATTCCCACACTCTCATGGCCTCGCGACAAAGAGGATAAGACCTGGCTCCCCCCTGTTTGTTGATGTACCAGACAACTCTGGACATGTTGTCCGTTTGTACTGCAATCGTCCCAATCGGAAGAAGGGTGTGAAGTGTCTGCAACGTCAAAAGCACCACCCTCATCTCTAGGACATTGATATGCAAGGAGGTCTCTATGTTGTTCCACGTGCCTTGGACCATTCTGCCTGAATAGTGCCCCCCCACCCCAGGCGAGAGGCATCCGTGGTCACTGTGGCGATGGGAGGAGGCATCGAGAATGGGCGTCCCATGTGGAGGCTCGGGGACTGGAGCCACCACACAAGCGACCTTCTGCAAACCCTGCTTAGGGGGATGGGATGAGACAGGGTGTTGTGGAACAGGGACCATTGCACCTGGAGAGTCCACTGTAGGACCCTCATGTTTAGACGGGCTAAGGGCAGCAGAGAAATTGCTGCCGCCATGGATCCTAGAGCCCTCAGGACCAAATCCGCCGGTGGGGCTTGGAGTTGGAGGATGGCCTGTACATGCAACCTCAGGTTCTGAAGCCAATCTGGAGTGAGGAAAGCAAGCATTAGTCTGGAATCCAATCTCGCCCCTATGAAATCTATTACCTGTGTAAGAGCCAGAGAGGATTTGGCCATGTTGACAGTCAACCCTAGGCGTGGAGCAAGATTGAGGAAGTAATCCCTGCATGAACAGAGTAGATGCCTTGTTGGGGCGGTGAGGAGCCAGTTGTCCAGGTACGGGAAGACCTGAATTCCCTGGAGTCTCAGGTGGGCTGCTATTGCTGCTAAGACTTTGGTGAACACGCTGGGGGCTGAGGTGAGACCGAAGGGGAGGGCCCTGAACTGAAAGTGACTGGCTCCCAGCCGGAAGTGGAGAAACCCCCTGGAGTGTCTGTGCACTAGAATGTGATAGTACGCATCCTTGAGGTCTATCGAGCACATCCAGTCATTCTCCCGTAACAGAGGGAGAATAGATTGTAGCGTGACCATCCGGAACTTTTCTTTGGGGACTGCCAGGTTCAAGAGAGAGAGGTCGAGGATGGGCCTCAAGTCCCCTGTCTTTTTTGGCACCAGAAAGAACCTGGAGTAAAACCCTGATCCGAGCTGATCTGGGGGGACGGGTTGGATGGCTCTTTTTTGTAAAAGCTGCTGAATAAAAAAAAAAAAAAAATGTTTATTCTTCTATATTTTTATATAGAATTTATAATATAACTCTCTGTTATAATTATAGCTGTTTAAAACTGTTTTTGATGTCATCATTATTGCTGCATAGGACTGTCTCTATGCTTTTTCTTACATTGTATGGTATTTCCTGGAGCTTTTCTCCCTGGGCCTCTACTGAAAATGGACATATATCCAGTTAGACTAGCCCGGTCAACAAATGTAAAATAAAATAAATAAATTTCTGTAGCAGCCGCCTCCCTCTGACTGGGTGGTACGTCGGGGAGGCTTTTGGTTTTGGGGTTTGCAATAAAGGGAATTTGGTAACCTCTGGATATTATTCGAAGCACCCAGCGATCTGTTGTTATTGACTCCCATGTTGCTAGGTGCCTCGAAAAATGTCCCCCGACTGCCTCCAGAGAGGAGCAGTCGGGCAACCCCTCAGGGGTTCTGCGTGGGTCTCTCAGAGAAGGGTACTCTGGACCCAAAATTCCTGGGACCCCCTCTGCCTCTAGGGCGGCATCCTCCCTGTCCTCCTCTGCCACTAGAGGACTGGTTGTCCGGTGCAGACTGGGATTGCTGCGATTTCCGGAACCACATCTTCTTCTGACCCTTTTGGTTCTTGGAAAAGGACCTCTGGGGAGCAGAGAAGCAGACTTCGATGGCAGACAGTGTCTTCCCGTCTTTCTCGCTCTGGACTAAAGTGTCACGAATGGTTTTGCCGAACAGTGCAGAACCATCAAAGGGGGCATTCGCAAATGATGCCTTAAAGGGTTCCGAGAAGTCACAATGTTGGAGCCAGGCTTGTCGCCTCATGATCAGGCCGACTCCGCCAGCTTTAGCGGTTCCCTCAGTGGCATGAGACAAGAGCCGCATAGAGGTGTTAGTACAGTAGACATTCGGGAGGAGTACAGTTGTTTGTCGCCTGCCGACATGGACTCTGGGGGGGAAGCAGCGTATTATTTTATTAGATCCCACTGCATCCGGATGATGTGTGCCATATAGTTCAGTGCCCTCAACGAGAAGGTTGCTAAACTGAAGGCCCTCTTCCCAAGATGGTCCATCGCACTAGACTCCTTGCTCGGTGGATGGACCGCGGAGCTCTCCTGAGCCAACTCTCTCTTGGTGGCCGCCGCCACCAACATGGCATCCACGGGGGGACCTCTGCTCCAATGGGTTCTCTCTGCAGGGGCACTCAAGATCCTATCTGGGCGCTTGGGGACTGGCTCTACAGTGTCCGGGTCCTTCCAAGCCCTGGTGGAAATAAGGTCCACCAGGGGGTCGGGGGGAGGGGCACCCAAGAGGTAGATGGCCCTGCCTCGAACACCTCTAGGAATACGGACTCATCGGAGAAAGCCTTGGGGGCAGACCAACCCCCCCTAATCCTAAGCATTTCCATGATGTCTCCAAAGGAGACATCCTCGGGTGGTGATCTTGGGGAGTCTTCCCCTTCATCTAAGTCCGTATCTTCCGTAAGGGACTCGGGGGAGTCCACGTGACTCCTCTTACACTTAGCCTGGTGAGGAACCTCCTCGGGGGGGCTGTCCGAGGAAACCTCACCTGCAATGTCATGTTCCGAACGAACACCCAGAGGCGTTGAAGCAGGCTGCCTCAAAGGCCGGGTGATGGGAGCCTGAACCAGCTGAGAGGGAGTGCAGGGGGGAACCGAAGCCAGGACCGGAGGCACGGATACACTCAACAGTGCCCTCTCCACCGCAGCAAAAGCCGAGGGGGAACCGCTCTCGATCAGATACGAGAGCCGGCTCCCACTTGGATCCGAAGCGGGGATCAGACCCGGGGCCAAGACTATCGGATCCGAAGGACCCGTGTGCTCCTACCAGGACGGAGCCGAAGGCACACCGAATCCCTCGGATCCGAAGCTCGGTCCTCGGCTCTGAGAGGTCAGGTCCGACAAGCTCGAGGGACCAGTCGGAGCCAAAGTGCCCAGCACTGTAGGCTCCAACCTGCCCCCGGATCCAATACGGCTCGGCTCTGACTGCTCCGAACCCAGAAAACGGGTCGGAGAAGGAGCAATTGGAGCAAATAATGGGGTCGAGCTTCCCCCCCCGGGGGGGTGGCAAGAGCACTCCCATCTGCAGCTGGGCCTGGATGAACCTCCTCATCATCCAGTCCATGTCTGCATCTGACATACTAAAAGTGGACCTCGAAGAGGCCACCAAGGCAGGCCTGGAGTGCCTCCTTGATGACCTCGACGGGGACCAGGTAAACTCCTCCTCGGGTCCCGGAGAAAAGCAAGGGGACCGGAGCCGAGGAGGAAGCGACCCAGAAGCCCTGGAGGGAGAAGCCCGTTTGTCGGGCGGGGCCAAGGAGGAGTCCTCAGCCCGCCGCTTATGGTGCTTCTCTCTCCGCTTGGCTTTTCTGGCCTCCCTATCCTCCGGAGCCGAAGCGGGAGGTTGAGTCCCGACCGGAGGAAGGGAGGCAGGAGTGGCCGCCACCGAAGGCTGAGTAGCAGCCACAGAAGCACCGGAGGTCGGAGCCAGATCTGGGGGCAAAAGGCCCGCCAGAATCAGCTTCGACCTCCGGTCCTTAAGTGCCCTGGGGTTGAACGCCCCACAGATCGCGCATCCAGAGGAGAGGTGTTCAACCCCAAGGCATCTAACGCACCCGAGTGTGGCCATCCGCCGGAGAAAGCTTATGGCCACACTCGGTGCACTTCGAAAAAGTGACTTTAGGGGCCTCCGACATTATAAATTAAAGGAAACACACTCACTAGGCCCCTACACACACCACACACACACTACAACCAGCGAGGGCAGGGAGGAGAGGGACCACAAATTAAATCAAATTAAATTTAAGAGAGGTAAAAAAGGGCTAAAGGGAAAGCCTAAACAATCGCTCACACTCACACAAAGAGAAAGGAAGAAAAATTGAAAATTTTTTTCTCACAAAGTTCGACTATACCAGGAGCTCAGGAACCTAGCTTGTAGCTTGAAGCGCGGCAAACTAGATCTGAGGTCAGTCAGGGTTGGCAGGGGATTATGGGTAAAGGGAGGAGCTAGGAGCTCGGATCTATGCTGTGGTAGAAGTTGCCGGCTCGGATCCGAGATCGGATCCATATCCCAAAGGTTGCTGACAAATGAAGTGCCTACTTCAGATCAAAGGTTTTTAATGTAGAAAAAATATAAAAGATGCACTTTCATTTAAAACAGTGTAAACTTATTCAGACAAAGCTATAGGACAAGGCAAACATTTAAATAATACACAGATGCATCTAATTGGGCACAGGGAAACAACTAGCACAAACCTAACATAAAAATTTATGCTTTAGTTTCACAATTCATACTGTTGAATGTGTGTTAAAATACAATATTTAAAAATGTATTTAAACCAAAACCATGTCAAATAAGAATGTTATTTTGACACACCAAAATTCCAGTGTCTACACTTTAAAACTTAATGTTTGTGAAGGTGTTATTAACAACTTCCTCTGAGGAACAATAAAAAAGCATGTTACTTTGCTTCATGCAATTTTCTTTCTTTCCAGGGCCTTAAGCTTTAACACAGGAGAGATAAAATTGATACCAGGCCATTTATCTGCATGTAGCAAAATCTGCCATCTAAGTTCCTTTAGTTCTAACTGTGCTCCCCAAGGTTTTTTATCACTAATGTCAACGTGGTCTATGGCCATGAACTTAAAATTGTGGTCTGTATTCTCGTGAATGTGCCTAGCTAGAGCATTATTTAAGGTGATCTTCCTGATGGCATAGTCATGCTCATAAATCTGACTGGCAAGCTTTCTCTCTATTTTTCCTATATAAGAAACAGAACAATGGTCACATAAAGCAATACAGACCACTGCCTTCGAAGAACAATTATATCTCCCCTTGATGTTATATTCAATGTTATTTATAGTAAACGTGGCTCCAGGTTTAAGCCTGTGGCACCAATTACATGAACCACATTTGTGAGTACCTGGACTGCCTGTCATGTTCTGAACTTGTCCGTTTTTAAGGAGATCTTTTAAGTTTTTCCCTTTCCTGTATGTAATGATAGGTTTAACACATAGATGAGATCTAATACCTGTGTCTTCCATTAAAATGTCCCAATTCTTGTTAAAAATCCATCTTAAACTGGGAGAATCAGAACTGTATGTGATAATCAAGGATTTAAGGAAAGGAATTTCCTGCTCATGTGATGTTCTAATGTCTCCACCTGCCAGGTTGTTATCTGGAATATGGGCATCATATCATACAATACATCATGGTGCTTTGGAGTTTGTGCTTGTTGGAACCTGATCTGCCAGACATTTCACATTTTGTGGTTTGCTTTTACCTTTTGGTTCTACAGTAATAGTTGTATTCACTAATCTTTGGTTACAAGAAAAGATCAAAAGATATTGTGGCTTTTACAAGCTTCCAGTACTGAAGAACAAACTGGGCATATTTACTCAACAATTGCAGACAAACAATATAAAATATGACTCAGAAGAAACATACCTATCAGTTAAAATTTAAAAAATCTAAAATAAGGTTCAGATAAATATAACAAGGCTTCTATAGTTAAGAAAATCATATACAAAGATTTAATATTATAGGTTCATAGGTTCATACTAGGCTATCTGCCCTAGGGCATTTATAAGCCTAGCCAGAGTATGTTTGGCTTTCGCCACCCATTTTAAATTAATTTTGCTATGCCCTTTTTCGAGGTTAGTATACTGTGCCTCTGTCTAACAGTGACACAGAAGTGATACCCGGGGTAAACCTACGATCTCCCATCCACTCATCAAGATTCCTCTTGAAGAGAGTCAATGAGGGACTCTGCCTAACCTGGACTGGGATTTTATTCCAGAGTGAAGGGAGCCTCTGGGTTATGAATCTGTCCCTCCAGCATGTCCTATTTATTTCAGTGCTGAGGTTCAAGTCTCTCGAGCGTGTAGCTCGATGGGATTTGGATTTTCTGAGGTGCAGCATGTCCATTAATTCCGGGTTGGACATGGCTTTATACGTCAGGCACAGATCGCCTCTGAACAGGCGGTATGCCACTGAGTAGAGCTAGAGTTTCTTTAACCGGGCAGCATATGGCATCTGTTTGAGCCCTTTGATCCTCTTGGTGAGGTACTTTTGGGGTCTTTCCAGTTGCTGCAGGTGTTTAGTAAGGTACATCCCAAAAGGGGCATTGTACTCGATTATGGGCCTGATGAGGGATGAGTAAAGAGGCACGATGACCTCCCCTAATCTAGATGTGAATCCCTTCATGATTAGGTGGGCTATATAAAATGTTTTTCTAACCACTTTGGCCACGTGGTTGTCAAATGAGAGATTGCTATCAACTTGGGACCCCAGGTCCCTAATTACTTCTTCTGTACTTAATGGATTACCACCTATGTGGTAATTTGTGGGCACTTTGTTTTTGCCAAAGGGGATGACTATACACTTTTGGCATTTAGCTTGAGGCCATGGCTCTGGCACCAGTTGTCTGTTTCTATGAGGCCCTTTTGGAGGATGCTTGTGTCGGCTGGAGAGTCGATTATGGCGCCCAGTTTGCAGTCATCTGCAAACTTGGTCAGCCACAGTCCTTCCGTGTTGGCCTGTACCTCCGAGAAATATATACCAAACAAGAGAGGTCCCAGGACTGAGCCTTGTGGGACGCCACTTGTAACTGGTTTGGAGTCTGACATGGCTCCAGCAATTCTAACCATGTGGGTTCTGTCCTTGAGCCAGTTTGCAACCCATCTAGTGACATAGGGGTTTATATTTAAGCTGGTGAGCGTATCTATAATGCCCGAGTGGGGTATTGTATCGAAGGCTTTTGCAAGGTCCAGATAGGCTGTGTGGACCACCTTCCCTTCGTCAATGGCCTTGGTGACTGTTTCAAAGAAGTCAACCAGGTTTAAGAGGCAGGATCTGCCCTTAACAAAGCCGAACTGGGTAGGATCCAGTGTCTGTAGGTCCCCAATATCTTTATTTTATGAGGTCCATGATGATCCTTTCCATAGCTTTGCAGACCAAGCTAGTCAGGCTTATGGGGTGATAGTTTCCAGGGTCCGTTGAGGCACCATCTTTGTGGAGAGGGACCACTGTTGCTGTACGCCACTCTTTGGGTACATATCCTGTAGTAAAGCTGAGATTGAACAGTAGTTTTATGTTTGGGTTTAGCTCTTCTTGGAGTTCATGTAGGACGCAGCCTGGGACACCGTCTGGTCCCATTGATGCTGTGTTTTTTGCTTTGGAGTGGGTGGCTCCCACCTGAGCATCTGAGATGTCAGGGGGGCAGCACTCTGCTGGGATAGATATTTGTCCTTTTGGTGGGGAGGGGGGAAAAGTTTACGCTGAACCTGTCAGGTAGGATGTTGGCAATGTCTGTGGGATCGGTGTATTTTTTGTCATTTTGGACTAATTCTGAGCATTTCTGGGAATTCCCACCCAGATTCCTAACATAACTAAAGAAAGCCTTGTGATTATCCTTAGTGTCCTGTGCAGTTTTTCTCTCGAAGCTGGCCTTTGACGATTTTATGAGTGCCCTTAGTTTTTTGCTAATACTGATCAGAGATGCCTTCCCTTTTTGGGATTTTGCTCTATCATGTAGTAGCTTCCTCCTTCTATTGTATAGTTTGTTTATGGCTGGGGTCCACCAGACAGGTCATCTGCCTTTGGAGGATTGGGTCTTGGTTTTATTTGGGATTGCATGATCCATGCATTCCTGAAGGTGTTCATAGAATGCATTTATAAAGGATTCTGCGGTCTGGGCCGTATTTTCCACAGGCCCGGGGCTTTGAAGGATTCCACCTCGGTTTTGAGGAGTGTGAAATTTGCTTTAGAGAAGTTTTTCACTGTGGTTTTCTGGGCAGGGGGTGGGGTCGGGATGTGAATATCCAGTGAGATCAGTTTATGGTCTGATCTTACCAGTGAGGGATACACTTCTGGTCTGGAACATAGAGTCCCCATGTTGGTGATGATCAGGTCCAGTATGTTTTCCCCTCTTGTGGGAGTGGTAACAAGTTGTTCCATAGCATTTGAGTTTATGAATTCTAGGAACCTTTGGGCAAGGGTGTTGGAGCTAGAGTAATGCTCCCAATCTATGTTTGGGTAGTTGAAGTCGCCCAATATAATGGCGTTCGGAGAGACCTTCATCTATCAACATTTTAGGCAACAGTGAAGACATTTTTTGAAATGAAAAAAAAAATGCAACACTATCAAGATCAGATGTCACTAAAAATCAAACAGAGTTCTCAAACCAATAAACCAAAATTTTGTATTTCTGGGTGAATGTCAGTGGTCTAAAAGTCTTCATTAATAAAGAGAAACAGGAAAAAACCAAGGCCACCAGAAAAGTAAGAGGTGATGAATGTATTACACAGTCTGGAAAGCATAAGGAACAAACATACATATATATTTAGTATTAGGGAAGGGTGACTATGCACTCTGGCCGCTGAATTTGCAAAAAAGTGTTAACTGTATATAACAACACAATTCTACGTAATTATCTCTCTCCAAGTTGTTATGCCAGTGATGTTATACAGGATTCTGTCAGAATAATTTAAAATGTTGCCTTCTCCATCAGCAAAACGAAATAATGACGTGACAAATAAGCAAGATCATGTTTATTTCTTTGGAATCAAAGAACGTGTATATATTTATCGATCTTTCTGCTGATCTGATTAAGTAAATACATAAAACACTCCCAAATTAAAATGGCCTGAAATTAGTGAATATAATACATGGGACTTTTATCCAATACATTTTAAGGAATTATTTACTATATGGAGTTACAGTGGAAGACCTTCAACTATTTTCACCCATACACTCGATATAGATAGTTTGATAACTTGCTGTATTAAAAAGAAACATTCAGATTTTGAATATTTTGATTTTGAAAAGTCAGATTTTGGAGCAGGATGAAACAGTCACCTGCTTACCTAAGGTTACTATGGCAAACAGCTTTTGACGAGGGTTAACAAAGTGAATGTCTAGCTCTCATTAGCTACAAATTTATGCAAGCAATAGTTTGTAACAGTTCCAGTACTATAACATTTAACTGCAAGACTGTTTTCTGCAAACTGATAAATATGCATGTGAATTTTATGACCTAGGAACCTAGGAACAATTAATGTAGCCATTTGAGATGCGATTTTGAATCAAAGACCAAGACAGAGGCTTTTCAGTTAAAAACATCAAAGAAAAAACTGACATCCAATGCACTTGAAATTCCTTTGTTTGTTTGAAGTTCCTTCCCACGTAAACACAGCCAATGTCAACATTTGTATACTTAAAGTACAGCATGACATCACCCTGTACTATCAAACAATCTATACCCAGACTGATTCTGAAATGTTTAAATAACATTATAAATTCCAATTAATATAACATAATAGTCATTTAAAGTTTATGACATTTTTACATTAAAATGATATACTAAGCATTCAGCAAAAGATTTTACTTATATTTTTAAGTTCATAGGTATATACTTGGCTAACAACCACTAGGGCCCTTATAAACCAATTCACGCAACCAAAATGGGGTTTCTATCATGTCGTCGAACATTTAGATTGTTGAACACCTAAACGTCGACACCTAAATGTTGAACGCTGAAAACCACGAACGGCCAATTACATGAATTTTTTCCCAGGGAAAAAAATTTACTTGGCCATCATCGGAGATTTGCCCTTTTCCCAGATGTTGAGCAATCTCGGAGTTGGTATATTTATCTAGGGGGTGTGGGGGCACAGCCCCCCATGTTGGGGGGTTTGGGGGGGGGTGAAGCCCCCCCCCACTTGGTTAGGGTTTTAAAGTTTTTTTTTTGGCCAAGCAAATTTTTCCACGGGGAAACATTTGTGTAATTGGTCATTTTCTGCTTTCAACATTCGACATTTAGGTATCGACGTTTAGGTGTTCGTCAAAACGTTGTAATATAGACACCCCAAATGTGACCCAGAGATTTGATTTATATAGGGGTGATTTACTGACTGCCTCTGTCCATTTGAGACATAGGTCCCAGACCAAGGGTGAATTTCCATTTACCTATCCATTGGTCCAAGTTGCACTTAAATAGGGTTAGGGAGTAACTCTGCTTCACATGGATGGGAAGCCTGTTCCAGAGAATGGGAATTCTCTGAGAAATATATCTGTCTCTCCAACATGTCCTGTTTATGTCACAAGTAAAATTTACATCTTTTAATCTAGTAGTTCTGATGATGTTTGTTTTGCAGATGTGCAAACGGTTCATCAAAACAGGGCCCAGGCAAAGATCACCTCTCAGTAGTCTGTATGAAACACAGTAAGGAGACAGGGCTTTGAGGTGATCACTAGATGACATTTTGTTTACTGTCTGTATTCTTTTTGTAAGGAGCCTTTGTGAGCATTCCAGTTGCTGTATGTGTCTGGTCTGGTACATACCAAAGGGGACATTCTACTCTATGATGGGTCTGATGAGGTTCGAGTACAGTGGTATGATGACCTCTCTGGACCTAGACACCATGCTCTTACTTATAAGTTGAGCAACATAGAAGGATTTTCTTACGACCTTGGACACGTTAGTCGAAGGCTAGGTTACTATCTACATGAGTTCCCAAATCCCTGACTAGTGAATCAACATTTATTTATTTATTTATTTACTTACTTATGTATTGGCATTTGTTTACCGGGAAAGTCCACTGGGCCCAGGGAGCCCATTTTCAGTGGAGGCCCAGGAAGAAAAGCTCCATCACAATAAAAACAACAAATAACAAAATTACAGAAAGTTAATCAGATATGCAAATGTTACATATAGTACAGAATTTACATAGAATACAAATATATACAAATATATTTGGGGGTGTTTATTGATGATGTAGTTACCTGGGGTGGCTAACTTCCTAAAACTTACTATAATGCATTTCTTAGCAATAGGTTTTAAGCCATGGCTTTGGCACCAAGCATTTGTCTGTGTTACATTTCCTGAAGGGTGTCCTCATCTTGGGGGGATTCAATGACTGCTCCCATTTTGCAATGATCGGCAAACTTGGTCAGCCAAAGGCCTCCCACTTTGGCTTTGACCTCTGAAAAGTAGATGCCAAAGAGGAGCAGGTCCAGCACAGAGCCCTGAGGGACTCCACTGGAGACCTGCCTCTTTGTGGAGGTGGCGTCAGAGATGCTAACCCCCTGGTTACTATCCATAAGCCAAGTAGCTATCAGGCATGTTATGAAGGGGTTTATGCCTAGTTCCATACGTTTGTTGACAATGCCCTATTGGGGTGTTGTATCAAATATTTAAGCCAGATCTAGGTAGGCAGTATGCACCGCTTTCCCCTCATCCACTGCCTTAGTGACCTTTTCAAAGAAGTCCACCAGAGTCAGCAAGTATGACCTTCCTTTGCCAAAGTTAAACTGGGATAGATCCAGTGTCTGGAGGTCTCATATGTCCTTTCTGATATTTTCCATGATAATTCTTTCCATGGCTTTGCAGATAAGACTAGTCAGACTAATGGGTCTGTAATGTCCATCATCTGTTGAAGATCATCCCTTATGAAGTGGGATGACCATCAGAGTCCTCCATTCTTGTGGCAGAAGGCATGTTTTAAGACTGTCATTAAATAGTGACTCCAGGGGTCCTGATAAGTCATATTGTAGACAGTTCAGGAGGTATCCTGGGATGTTATCAGGGCCCATTGAGGCCATGATCTTGGCTTTAGCATCTAGTTATAATTGGAGGGATTATGTTTGAGGGTATTTCTTGAAAAATGGTTCGGGGTGAGAAGAGGTTAAAATTGAAACTGAATTTGTCTGCTAATGGGTTTGCTTTATCACCTGGCACAGTGAATGTGGCACCATTGACCACCAGTTCAGTACATTTCTATTAGCTGCCCTTGAGATTTCTGACATAGCTATAGAAGGCGTTTCATTGTTATCTTTCATCTAGGAGGTTATCTTAACCTCAAAATTGTCTTTCCTTGACCTAATTAGCCCTCTTAGCTGCCTTTTTAGTTTAATGACAGAGTTTTTATCTTTATGGGAATTATCTTTCCTGATTTTTCCCTAATTGTTTCCCTTTGTTGAATATCCTGTTTAATATGGGATGCCACATGGGTGGCTTGTTTCTAGGGCTAGTCCTGGGTTACTTCTGGTAGGTACCAGGGTGGTTTGTTTCTAGGGCTAGTCCTGGGCTTACTCCTGGTAGATACCAGGGTGGTTTGTTTCTAGGGCTAGTCCTGGGTTACTTCTGGTAGGTACCAGGGTGGTTTGTTTCTAGGGCTAGTCCTGGGCTTATGTCTGGTAGGTACCAGGGTGGTTTATTTCTAGGGCTAGTCCTGGGCTTACTTCTGGTAGGTACCAGGGTGGTTTGTTTCTAGGGCTAGTCATGGGCTTACTTCTGGTAGGTACCAGGGTGGTTTGTTTCTAGGGCTAGTCCTGGGCTTACTTCTGGTGGGTACCAGGGTGGTTTGTTTCTAGGCCTAGTCCTGGGCTTACGTCTGGTAGGTACCAGGGTGGTTTGTTTCTAGGGCTAGTCCTGGGCTTACTTCTCGTAGGTACCAGGGTGGTTTGTTTCTAGGGCTAATCCTGGCTTACATCTGGTAGGTACCAAGGTGGTTTGTTTCTAGGCCTAGTCCTGGGCTTACTCCTGGTAGGTACCAGAGTGGTTTGTTTCTAGGGCTAGTCCTGGGCTTACTTCTGGTAGGTACTAGGGTTGTTTGTTTCTATGGCTAGTTCTGGGCTTACTTCTGGTAGGTACAGCAGTCTCTCTGCAGCCATTGACATGGTTGTACAGCGCCTCTGAGAGCACTGCAGCATAGACTGCTATGTGCTCTGCATTTGTAGGGGCACTGAATTTTGACAAAACATCACTTAATGAAAGGTGCTTTGCCTTGATATAGTTCCTAACTGTTACTGGTTTACTTGGGTTACAGAAGTGATTTTAATTTTGAAGGACACAACTTTAAGGTTAGACCTTACCAAAGAGGACAAAAATTGACAACATGTTGCAGACAGTTTCTCTTATGTCTGTGAACAGTCATAGTATAGTCACCAAAAGCAGATTTACACTGAAATGTTGGGATCAGAAATTCATCTGACATAAATTATATTGACATGCTTTCTTATGGCTGTCATGTCTACAACCTCACAAAAATACTGATCCAACTGTTAATGAATTGACAGAGCCCTTGTTAATGACTATATAAGGCCACTCCCTTTTTGGGTTTCTGTTTGGGCATTTGAAATCCTGTGTACTTTAAGCATGGATAGTATTTTGTGAGAAACACAAACTTACTAAAAAGAGATAAGGTGCCTGAACCAGACAGGCTATCATATGCTTTTATCTGTTATATAAAAATCAGTTTTTATCCATAATTCATCACGTTTTTCACGAGGCAAATCAGAAGGAAGTTAAGGTATAAAACAAATGAGAGGCATAATCTCCCTAACAACAACAAAAAACAGTTATTCAGTTTAGGGGTTCTAGACTAATCTCTCAGATTAATACATGTTCAAGATAATATAGTAAAATACTAACTATATATGCAGAAAAGGTAACCGTTTAGTGTCAACTCAGAACAGACCTGTTGTGAAAAATAGGTACTCCTAATGTGATATCGCAGTCACGTGTCATAATGGTAACCATATCTAACTACAAGGGAAATGGATTGTAACTAGTTTTAAAGCTGAGAAAGCATTTGTGAAATTAAACTGGAAAACATTTTACAATATGTTTTTGTATCCACATTGGCCATCTTACTAATTCGATCTATCTCAATATGGTCTAAGGTAAAAATGGGAGGTACCTTATCACTACCTTACATTGTATAAATAAAACCTTAAATAAGCAAGGTCAACAGTCTTTTTCCTTCTCAGTCATCCTGTATTAACATCAAACAAAAATGAGTACAAACATGTGCAGGTGACTTCTTATTTTCAGTTGAGAATTCATGTATTATTAATAATTTTCACAACTTTTCTGGTTATAGTATATAGTACCTCTTAATAATTCTATTACTAGATAACATTATAATCTGCAAACAAATGCAAATCTTGGCAACAGAATTAAAAACAATTTTTATACTTAAAGTAGATTTAACCTGATTAAAAATCTAATTCCAAGTTTTATAGCCAAAATTACCAAAGTTCTAGAATCAGACTCAATATAATTATAATGAATATAATATTCAAAACAAGACATTTTTTTCCTAATTCTCTTTACCGCAAATATTTTATTATAGTTTAACTGAATGACAAATACATATATGCTGGCGAATAAACTTAATTTGCTTATAATAAGATAGCAATGAAAAAAAATCACAGGAGAAGTTAAAGCATCAAGTTTCTACCTCAGCTTTCTTAGTACAAGATAAGCTCAGGCTACAAAATGGTGTTAATTTGATAAACCTGAATCTTGAATTCCTGTCAGTTTTTTGAAAAATAAATATTATGTAAGAAAGAAAGAAATATAATTTTATTTTTCAAATAAGATCATGATTCCCAGTAAAATAATCAGACACAAATTATTAAAATGCTGTAGGATATATTAAAATAAAATCAATTACATCATCATCCCCAGGGAAATCCTAACATAATTGTGGACTTAACATATAAAACCATCAACCTATGGCCTGAAAAGAATATAATCATCATGAGGAATATGAGTTAGCAACAAAATCAGGTCTGTTCCAACCTTAAAATTCCCTGTGTGCCAGAACTCCATTTGTTATAAATATACTTAACAATGCTCATAATCAGAAATCTTTTTTTGTTAATAAAAACTCCTTTCCATCATACAGTATATCAGGTTTATTCAAATTTTCTTAAAATTGTTCAACCTTAAGTTACACAACTCTGTTCACATTATTATTAATATAATCCTTAATTATAGAGGCATACAGTACTATCTATTAATTTATCATTATTAACATTTTACTACCAAATTACAGTAACTGTTCTATAGTTTTGTATAATTTTAAGGGAGGTGCTTATCCAGAAGACAAGTACTCTTTTTTTGATCGAGAAGGTTATGCAGCCATTTCCTTGCTATTAACTGGTATCACCTTTCTATGTATAGATCCTTTCTTAGATTCTCATTGTGTTATAACATGAAAAACATCAATCTTTTGCATAACACAAATACATTTTTCACCATTTATACTGAACCCCTGATTACCATACCATATTTTAAATGTAAATCACACATATATATGGAATTTTCATATTTAGAAAATAGGTCATGTTATTTTAGCTAATAAGTGCCGCGGTGGTACGGCAGTAGCCTTGTTACCTCACAGCAAGAGGTTCTCCCGTTCGATTCTCGGCTTGGCTTGGGAGTGCCTTCTGTGTGGAGTCTGCATGTCCTCCCCGTGGTTGGGTAGCGTTCGAAAGATATGCGTGCATAAATGGGCGTGCCTTCGTTGAAGGTTGGGCGTCGAGTTGGCACCTCGGCGTTTTGTAAAAATCTACTGCCAATCATTAGCGGACCGGTGTTCCGCTGTGGCGACCCCTTACCGGGAAAAAGCCGAAAGACAAACATTGTTTTTAGCTAATATGTGAGTCTAGCAGGTTCATAGATGGGTACTAGGCTATTGGCCCTAGGGCCTATATAAGCCTAGCCAAAGGTACCCTGGCTTTCGCCACCCAAGAAAATTATTTTCCTGTGCCACTGTCGAGCAGAGCCACAGAAGTGATCCCCGGGGTGAATTTCCTATCTCCCATCCAATCATCAAGATTTTTCTTGAAGAGTGCTAATGAGGAGCTTTGTTTGATATAGATAAGTAGTTTGTTCCAGAGTATGGGAAGTCTCTGGGACAGGAATCTATCTCTCCAGCATGTTCTGTTTATTGTGGTGACGAGGTTTAGGTCCCTAGAGCTTGTAGCTCATAGTGATTGGGATTTCTTTAAGTGGAGCATGTCTAAAAGCTCTGGGTTTGACATAGCTTTGTGTGTTAGGCAGAGATCGCCTCTGAGTAGGCGATATGCAACGGAGTAAAGCTGCAGTTTTTTGAGACGGTCTGCATAGGGCATCTCTTTGAGGCCAGTAATCCTCTTTACGAGGTATTTCTGTGGCCTTTCCAGAGAAAGTACTTGAATATTTCTGATACAAATTAATCATAACTCAGAAAGACTGGATAATTATCTTTATATCCTGCACATAATTACACCTCAGTCTAAAATTATTAGCTATATATATTTTCATGTAAGTATATCCATAAAGTTGTAAAACACATTCTGTCCTATATAATGTAGGGCTTCTTCTAATCGTTTTACTCTACCAGATCATTTTCCCATGGTTCCATACAGCCAAAAGAGAATTCTCTCCTGCTCAGTTTTATCAGTGTTGTCAAGATTTGGATTTCAACAAAGGACAATTTTGTGGGCAAAGCCAATTTTTTTCTCTCAGCCTCACTGAGAAAAAGAATGGAGATAGTCGTACAAGTCTTCTAAAAATCTTCTTTATTGAGAAAATATATCCTTTATACTAGTATTCACCCAAATGTCTGCACTGAAAGTTATAAGTGAGTATATCGTAGCTTTTAAAACATTTACTATGGGAGCCACTGACCTTCCACTGAGACTTATCAACTCTCCAGTGAACAAATGCCACATTTTCTCTTTGTTATTCCCTTTGTGGTTTCCAGGTTATCATCGTGAGGTGATGTAAAAAAGGAGTTTATTGTTTCTATTTCACTTTTGATTGTTCTTATTCTGTCCTTCGCATTGACTAATTTCATCATTTTTTCATAGGTTCATAGATAAGTACTAAGCTAGCTGCCCTTTCAGGCCAATTTCATAGCATCATGGGATCATAGTAGATCGCTAGGCTATCGACCCAGAGGTCATTTTAACCCTAGCCATTTCAACACAATGTAATACCATAGAGGTACTAGTCAATACCCAAGACTGCATTAAGTGATGACTGCCCGTGTCCAGGAGGGTTGTGGACATTATCCTTGGTAATAATTTATGGTGCCCCATCCACTCATCCAAGTTCCTCTTGAACAGTATCACAGAAGTGCTCTGTTTCCCATGAATTGGTAGCCTGTTCCAAAGATGTGGCAGTTGCTGGGAAATAAATCTGTCCCTCCAGCATGCTCTATTTAAGTCCCTGGAATGGGTAGCCCTAGATTCATTTGATTTACGGATATACAGTTTATTGGGTTTGGTTCTTGGGTTGCTCTGTAGGCCAGGCATAAGTCTCCCCTAAGAAGTCTATATGATATAGAGTATAATGACAGGGACTTTAGTCAGTCTGTGTAAGGCACATGCTGGTGTCCCTTGAGGCATAAGTCTCCCCTAAGAAGTCTATATGATACAGAGTATAGTGACAGGGACTTTAGTCAGTCTGTGTAAGGCACATGCTGGTGTCCCTTGATCTTCTTTGTTAGAATCCTCTGAGGTCTCTCTAATTGCTGCAGGTGATTAGTACGGTACATGCTGAATGGGGTGTTATACTCAATTATGGGCAGGATAAGTGCTGAGTATAGGGGGGTTATAACTTCTTTTGCTCTTGAGGTGATGCCTTTACTAATCAAGTGAACTAAGTGGAAAACTTTCTTTACAATGATAGACACGTGGTGGTCAAAGTTAAGGTCACTGTCAACCTGTGATCCCAGGTCCCTTACACTTCATGGGTACTTAGGGTATTGTTATTGATTTGATAGTGTGAAGGAACATGTTTGTGCCGAAGGGAATGATGATGCATTTCTTTGCATTCAGTTTGAGACCATGACTAATACATCGGTCATTGGTCTGTGTGAGACCATTCTGGAGTATACTGACATCATTTGGGGATTCAATGATTGCACCTAGTTTGCAGTCGTCTGCTAACTTGGCAGCCACAACCCTTTAGTTTTGATCTGAACTTCTGAGAAGTATATACCAAATGGTAGGGGAGGTCCAGCACTGACTGCTGTAACACCCCACTGGTAACAGGTCTGCTAGTTGATGTGGAGTCACCCACTTTGATAGTGTGTGTCTGGTTTGTGAGCCAGTTGGCAAACCATCTTACAACGAAGAGGTTTACATTCAGTTTGCTAAGTTTATCAGTAATGCCTGAATGTGGGATGGTGTCAAAAGCCTCTGTCCAGTTGCGGTCTGCTGTGTGCACAGATTTGCTCTCATCAGTGGCCTTGGTCACACTTTCAAAGAAATCCAGCAGATTTAACAGGCAGGATTTGCCCTTCACAAAGTCAAATTGGGTAGGGTCCAGGTTTTGGAGATCACCTATGTCTTTATTTATGAGGTCCATAATGATACGTTCCATGTTCTTACAGATGAGGCTAGTCAGGCTTATGGGTCTGTAATTCCCTGGGTCTGTTGCTCGGCCACCTTTGTGGAGGGAAACAACTGTAGCTGCTCTCCATTCTGCAGTTAGGCTATGATTGAAAAGGGTAATTAGTGATTATGCTAGTTCATGTTTTAGCCTGTTTAGAAGACAGCTTCCAATGTCATCCAGTCCCATAGAGGCCATGTTCTTTACCTTGTGCAGAGCTTTGAGGACCTGCTCTTCAGATATGTAACATCAGGGCGGAGTTTAGGGGAGGGCTTTTTGCAAGTTAGGAGGGGATAAGGGAGTGAAATTTTCATCAAACCTATCCACTAGCAGGTTCGCTATCTCTGTGGGGTCAGTATGTGTGATACCGTTGCCCACCAGTTCTGCACATGCTTGGGTCGTACCTTTTAGGTTACATACATAGCTGTAAAAGGCCTTATGGTTATCCTAGGCAGCACTTGCTAGGTTTCTCTCAAAGGAGCTCTTGGATGAGTTGACAAGTTGTCTTATTTGCCTGTTAAGGCTGAGGAGGGTGCTTTTCCATTGTTAGATCCTTGTCTTTGTTTTCCTCACAGCAACTTTTTGCATTTATTGTAGAGTTGTTGATGCTGGAAGTCCACCATGGCAGCTTGATTTTACTTGGGGCTCTGGCTTTGATTCTATCTGGTACATCCAAATTTATGCACATATGCAAGTGATTGCACAGGGCTTTAGTGTAACCTTTGGCATAGTTACCACTTTCAGCTTGGGGTGGGTCTTGGAATGCATTTATACCTTCACATAGGAGGATATAGTTTGCCTTGGTGAAGTTTTTTAGTCTGATTTCACCCCTTGTGAGTTCTGGTGTTAGTGTCATTTCGAAGGTGACTGATTTGTGGTCAGTTTTAACTAATGAGGGTCCAACATTTACCAACATTTACAGCAGTGCACCTGTTTGACATGGTGAGGACAAGATCAAGAATATTTGTTCTTCTTGTCTAGGTATGGACAATTTGCTCCAGGGCATTTGAATTTACAAAGTCAAGGAACTTTTCTGCTAGCGAGTTTAGGCTACAGTAGGTTTCCCAGTTGATGGTGGGATAATTGAAATCCCCCATCACCAGTGTTTTTGGTAAAATTTGGATTGTCTTCAGTTTGGTTAAGTAGGCTTCATAAGTGTCATGACCCATGGAGGGGGATCTATAACTGGCTAGGACTTGAATGGGGGGTCTTACCCACCGTAACCTAGACCTGGAGTAGCTCCATGGAGTTGCGCAGTCTAACTAGACATGAGGTGAATTTATCTCTAATATAGTTTGAAGCACCACCTCCTTTGGTTTTCACACATTCCTTTTGCGGTCTAAAGTTGTGGAAAGTGTTGTAGCCTTGCAGGGCCAGGGTACTCTCTGAGGCCTTAAACCAGGTTTCTGTGACTGCACAGATATCTACATCTTCTAGTAATAGAAGTGCTTCCAGGGTGTGCAGGTTTTAGTTTAAGCTCCTAGCATTTAGCAGCATGATCCTTATTTTGTTCTGATTGGTTAATTTCACGTTGGTAATGTTGTTTTTGAAACCTTGCCTAAAAAAGGCACTATGGGAGAGGCAAGAGCCTTTGCCAGCAGCTGAAAGCCTAGGGGTGCCAGGAGCAAACTGTCTCTGGCAAAACAGCATTCTACCGTCACCTAGAGTGATACCTCAGGACAAACAGAAAATGATTGAATTTAATAATTGGCTTAGTTTCTGGTGTCATTCCAAGGGGATTCAATATCCAACAGCCTGGGATGACATTATTGACAAGCCACGATGCTTTGACAGAGATAGCCTGCATCTGTTTCCCTTGGGCTTCAGGCTCCTGGCAAAGGCTCTTGCCTCCCCCATAATGCCTTTTTTTTAGGCAATGCCATGAGGTCAAAACTACCAACATCAAAATTTCCTCCAAACGTAAATTAAAGGTCATACTGCTAAACGCTAGGAGTCTAAACAGGAAACTGCACTCATTGCAAGCCTTCTTAACCCTGGAAGATGCTGACATTTGTGCAATCACAGAAACCTGGTTCAAAGCTGCGGAGAGCACCCCAGCCATACCAGGTTACTCATCCTATCATACATTAGACCCCAAATGGTGTGCAGCAAAGCAAAAGGAGGTGGAGTTGCAATATATATAAAAGACATGCACACCTCCTGGCTGGTCAAACAGTATGACACACAGGAAACACTCCAGGTGCAGTTAACAATTGACAACACCCCTATTCAACTCATATCTATTTATAGGCCTCCAACTTTGACTCAAGATACCCACTCCACCTATCTGCACCTCTTTGAATCTATCAAGATTCAACCCTTTATCATGATCTTGGGCAACTTTAACTATCCAACCATAGATTAGAAGAAATATTCATGCCAAAACACAAATGCCCAGAGACTCCTTGATTTCTTCAATACAAATGCCTTGCAAGAGTTGATCAACACCACCACAAGAGGTGGAAACATCTTGGACTTGTTATTAACCAACATGAGTAACCACTGCAGCACCCCTACAGTGCCATCATCCCAGGTCAGATATGACCACAAAGCAGTCACTTTGGAAGTCACCATCTCCCCCGACCCCCCCCCCCCAGCTAACATCAAACAAAAAAACTTCTCTAAAACTGATTACAACCTCCTGATGGAAGGTATAAAGAGCTTCACAGCCCCCTCCCCCTCCATAGGAACTGGCACATATGTCCAAACCTACAACAAAATACTACATGAGCATTTATATACATGCATGGAATCATGAATACTCAACAGGACAACATCATCCTCCTCAAGGAAGAGTAAACCTGTCTGGTGGACATCAGCAATAAATAAACTATAATAAAAGGAAAAAATGCTGTGCAGGGCCAAGAAGAAGCAAGTGCCTAACTGGAAGCAATCTCTCCTTAGCCTGAACAAGCAAATAAGAGCACTAGTGAAATCCTCCAAAGCAAACAGAGTCCAAACTGGCCACATCTACTAAAGACAATCATAAGGCCTTCTTCATATATATGTATATGTCAGCAGTCTCAAGGGAACCACCTACATCTGCTCAGAACTGGTGGTCAAGCACACCACATATACAAATTCTGTAGATATAGCCAACCTGCTAGCAGACAAGTTCAATGGAAATGTCACCCCTCTACCCCTCTATCAGTAAAATAGGACATCCCCAATACCTGCCCTCCTCCCCTTATTTCTAGGGAGCAATTCATCACTGCCCCCTCAAAGGTAAAAAATATAGACTCCATGGGACCCGATGACATCCCAGGCTGCATCCTACATGAATTCAGGTAGGAACCTGCAGCACCATTAGGTACCCTATTCAATCAAAGCCTGAGTACTGGCTTCATCCCAGTCAAGCAGAGGACAGTCACTGTCATCCCTTTGCACAAAGGTGGAGCATCCACCATACCAGGAAATTATAGACCCATCAGCCTAACTAGCCTGATCTGCAAGGCCATGGAGCAGATTATCATGGACCTCATTAACAAGGACATTGGCAACCTCCAGACACTCGATCCCACACAGTTTGTTTCATCAAGAGGAGGTCATACCTGTTAAATTTGGTTGACTTCTTTGAGACAGTCACCAAGGCCATGGATGAGGGGAAGACGGTGCACACTGCCTACCTTGACCTAGCCAAAGCATTCAATACTATTCCCCACTCAGGTAAAATAGATAAACTCTCTCAACTAGGCATAAATCCATATGTTACCAGATGGGTAATAAACTGGCTGACTGATAGAACCCACCTAGTCAAAATAGGGGAAGCCACCTCAAGCAGTAGACCTGTAACAAGTGGTGTACCCCAGGGATCGGCCTTGGGGCCTCTGCTGTTTGGGATATACTTTTTTGAGGTGCAGGCCAAAACTGGTGGGCTATGGCTCACTAAGTTTGCAGATGACTGCTAGCTGGGTGCTGTCATTAATTCCCCTAGTGATGTGGACATCCTCCAAGAGGGTCTCACCCAAACAAATTACTGTTGCCAAAAACATGGCTTCAAACTGAATGCCAAAAAATGCATCATCATTCCCTTTGATGAGAGTGATGTCCCCAAAAATTATCGCATTGATAATAAGGTCCTAAGTACCCAATCAGTCGTGAGGGACTTGGGCACCAAGGCTGATAGCAAACTGACTTTTGACCACCATATTGACTCCATTGTACGGAAACCTTTCTACATGGCCCATCTCATTAGTAAGGGTATCTCATCCAGGGACAAGGTGGTCATAACATCACTGTATTCTTCCCTTATAAGGCCCATTATTGAGTACAATGCCCCTTTCAGCATGTACCTCACAAAGCACATGCAGCAGCTGGAGAGACCACAGAGGTTCCTCACCAGGAGAATCCAGGGCCTGAAACATCTACCTTACACAGATAGGCTAAAGGCCCAGTCCCTCTACTCAGTCTCCTACAGATTCCTCAGAGGTGACCTCTGTCTGGCACACAAACCAATCTCAGACTCCGCCTTGATGGGACTGCTGCATATCCGCAAGTCAAGCTCCACTCGAGTAACCTGCACGCGTGACCTCAACCTTTTCTGTGACATCAATAGGACTTGTTGGCAGGACAGATTTGTGTCCCAGAGACTCCCCCTTTTGTGGAAGAGACTCCCTCTCCACATCAAGAAGAGTACCTCATCAACCCTTTTAAAGCACAACCTAGATAACTGGATGGGGAACAGAAAATACACCCCCAGGATTCCACCTGTGTCCCTGCTGGACAGTCACATGGGGTGCTGACTTGTTGGAACTTGGGCTAGATTCTTGGCTAGGCTTGTAAGGGCCTCAGGGCCAATAGCCTAGTAACTTCCTATGATCCTCAAGAATGCATGATATCTAATAGATTTACTGTACAGGAATCATAACACCCATAAACTAGAATGAATGTTTTTGCAGTGTAGTGATGGCCTGTTGTACTCTTACTGTCATGTCCATCCAACTTGAAGGAGCATATACTATAAAAATAATTAAAAAGACTTTATTTTTCTTTGGGAGAATACAACGCCATTGAAAGAATAACAATCTCAGTTATGATGAAATATGCATTGGTATAACAAGCGATAATCAAACATAAAGGAGAAAATTTACATTTGTGGATCCATACCCAAGTTAATAAACCCTGAACAAACAGACCTTAAGCACCTGAAAGGAAAATACACATAGAGCTGAGAAATCTGTCTTTGAAAGAGATGATAAAATGTGATAATATCGTCACATGCACACCTCATCCAAAATGAAATGTGACACACCTTACACTTTACTTTAAAAAGTTCACAAAAAGCAAAATATATTTCTTTAACTCTATGTTTGTATTTATGAGGGCACCACATGTGTGCTTCCTCCTGTCTCTGTAGAGCCACATATATACCTATACCAACGCATGTGCACACGGCCACACACACTCTCGTGTGCACTCGTGCGTGCACACACACACGCACAGTGTCATAGCATTTGCCTACTGTGAAGTTTATACTAGTAATCATATATTTCAAGATATAGACCACAAATTCGTAGCACTCAGAATGTAAGTGCAGTTTCATGAAAAGATATTACAATTTTCCATTTTCTTGTTTTTTTTTTTTTCATTTTTATTTATTTATTTATGCTAACAGGATAAAAGAACTAGCCTTTTTGGGACTCCTTTTAGGTATGAGTCAAGCCACAAGGGCACTTGAATAGCCACTATGTTTTTGTGAGGTGGATGGAAATTGGAGAACCCAAAATGCAATATTATCCAGAATACTTGGATACAACTCAAGCAGATTCAATACAAATATGCAGACTTCCTGAAGGCAATGACTAGAGGTCAGGAGTGAACTCCACATCCTGGGCCTATAGGGTAGTGACCTTATCACTGAGCACATGTTGCGCAGGCAAGAGAGGGTAACAGTGTTTTTAAAAAATGGCGTCCTCTTCATTTACAAAATGTACTAGAATCAATGGAATACACAATTCGCAGCTTCTGAGCATTGTTCATTTACTGCACTGAGTCTGAAGATTTAAGCACACTATCAGAGACTCCATGTCAAATAGAATTTCTGACTTTTCACTATTCCCATACCTACAACGTCACTGCAAGTTAGTTCTGTAACATCTTGAACTGGCTTTCAAGCTCTGATATCACTGCCATGAGGGACTGTGTTACCCATGCACTGATACCATACCTATAACGTCACTGCAAGTTAGTTCTGTAGCATCTTGAACTGGCTTTCAAGCTCTGATATCACTGGCATGAGGGACTATGCTACCCATGCACTGATATAGCTCCTCTCCTATGAATGAGTTACAGAAGACAAGGAGTCTGGTTCTATAGAATGTTATTCTTAAGGAAAAACATTTTTAAAATACCACTTAAAAGTTAAGGAGATGAACGGCAATGCAAGTATTCTCAGTGAGCCAGGTGAAATGAAATGCATAGTCGGAAGCTAGTAAGTCTGCAGGTGTATTAAGCCATCTGATGTAGAGTATTTCATTTTATGTGGGAATGGTGAGAGTGAAATTCAAATCGCTGTGTGTGTTTGGGTAGCGCAGTGCACTCTAATGATCAGAAGTAAACTTGGTGCCACTACATTTCTTTCTAATTTGTCATGGTCTTTCGGTCAGCCTAACCCTGCATGTTCTGCTACATGCAATTAAAGCAGTAAATACTGAAGCTTTCCATCAAGTTATGGAGGATAAAAGCAGAGCCAGTTATGGGGGAGGGGAACAGAAAGCTAACATGCAGATTTTATCCCCAGTGCCGAAGTCATATAACTAACTGGTTTCCTGAATTAGACTCTGCTCTATGGTTCAGCATGCTCATGTCTGATGGTCACACAAGCTGCCACGTGTGTCATGAGGTTAATTTCCAGAGGACATCATGCAAGGTGAGATCGTTGACGATGGTGCTTTTTTTAGATGCAGTATTGCTTGACATCCGGTACCTCTACAAACCTAAGACTCAGCATGTTTCTACTGTGTATCATGTATTGCAAAGCTTCACAAAGCTCTTATTTTATCAGGGCCCAGTTTACTGATTAAGCATGACATTTCATACTATCCTCATCACACATAACACCAGCTCTTCTGATGAAACAGATTTCTTTAGTGAATATTTCATCACTCGGAAAGTCATCAGCAATCACTGTGAATATGGCATACTTAGTTCATCAGCTAAAAGCAGACTTCTGTTTCCCAGTCCTTATCCCTCGCCACTTGTAATACACTTCAATAGTTATGGAAGCCCCTAGAACACTGACACAATTGTGGATAGCCCTACTGATAATCAGTGGTACTCTTTCAAATATATTTCAAATAGTGTACTTCTTTACTACAAGTCAGATTTTCAGAAACTGTAAGATGTTATTTTCATGTGAAAAACTGCACTCCATTACACCAAAATTGTTCACCCTCTCATAAATTAGTATTAGGCTAACTGCCCTTGTGGGCTATTTTAAGCCTAGCCAATTACCCCATGTAAGAATCAAACCTTGCACCTTGTGTCTGTAAGGTAAAGACCTTAACAATTATACCAATCTCCCACCCATTGCTCAGTACACTTAGAAATAGGGAGAGGAATGAACAAGGTTTCAGACATTTTTGCATAAACTCGGGCATCCATCAAGTTGCAATATACCCTTTTTGACTGCAAAACATTACTCTGTTACCCCCAAGTTAGCCCTCTCCCCCTGTCCAAGAGCACTTAACAATGCTTCAAACCGATCACGTAGCCAAGCTTTCAGTACATGCAAGGTATGATAGGTGCGATTTTCAGCCACAAATCTTCATACAGGATTGTCATTCTTCTGGGCAGATTAGGAAGAGTTTCATTTTTTTATACAAATAATAGATTTTGAATACCCTTATTTTGGCTACAGAATTCTGCTCTATTATTCCAAGAATGTCCTCTTACCTTGTATAATTAAGAATAATATTGAGAATTATTTTACAGGGATCAAATAATTTCAGTAACGTCATTGTCATTGAAAAAATAACGCTGAAAGACACTTTCACTGAACAATCCCACAAAAAGAAATCTGATAAAAAGGGCATCTTGCAATTAACGAATATTTGTAGCCCTTTCTTTTTTCTTCTGAATTTTGCTTTTTAATTTTTTAAATTTAGTTTTGATGGAATCTGTGCTTACATGTGTGTGCTGTACGTCTAGGTTACTGTATAATTAGTTTTTGGTGCTACAGAATGATACAAGAATGTTTGTGTTTTTACTTGCAAAGTGTTTTTCCCACAGCTATGTATATTTAAGTAAGACGATGTGAGACCGAAGCCCCTACACAGCGGTGCAGAGGGATCGTATTTTAGTTTTTGCGAGTTTTTCAGAATAAATGGCTTTCGAAGTCATTTTATACTTATTGACAAAAGTCATTTCAATAAAAATATATGAATATGTTTTCACACACAGTCATTCACTAACTATAAGCTGATCTTTTTAGCTGCAATTTCTTCTCATTTAGGTTAAAAGATCCACCCCCACCATGCAAGCAGGAATTATGGGAGTCACTTACTGAGGTTGCAAACAGTTTGCTACGTGAAGTCAACTTTCAATAAGTGTAGGGTGCCTCTATGGGCTTCAAAACTCTGCTTCGTCACACCTAGAAGATTCATTCTCTCTGTGCAGTTAGTAAAAGTGTGACCTCAGAAAAATGTAACAATGTTAGGCTAAGCTGAGACGCTTCTACAAACAATGGATAAATAACTACAATTCAAGGCTATAGTTTCTGCTTCATAAGCTGCCATCTTGTTTTTGTCTGTCTTTGACTTCTCCTGAAAGACATTTTTTTATTTTCTGTGTTGTCTTGTTTTGGAATCTTTGCTCAAGCAGTTCTCCAGCTTTACTCGTCTCATGTGTGATGAACCTAACTTTGCTGCTACCCTAAACCTAAACCCACCCTCCACATTTTCTTATGAAAAACCCTTTTCATAACAGCATCACTATTCAGACAAATTGAGTGCAATGTCACATATTTTTTAGTGGACCTATTCTTACATGTCAATGTTAGAGAATGCTTGTGTGTGTGTGTGTGTGTGTGTGTGTGTGTGTGTGTGTGTGTGTGTGTGTGTGTGTGTGTGTAAGTTCTGTAAGTCTGAAAAGATACTCAAGGCAGACTGATTTTGCAGAGTCAAAGGGAAAATGTCAAAATTATAGTGATAATAGTATTATAATGACAGAAGAAAAGATAAACTCTCTGCAAATACCACAAATATGGTTTGATAAAAGACACTCCACAAACAGTAAAAAAAAGCTTTTTTTTGCAAGTGTCCAAGTCCCCTTGAAACCCCCATATAGAGGGACCCATATACCCACTGATTTATAACTACCAACTCCAAGGTTGCACAACAGTGGGGAAGAGTGCACAACCAACATCCACTGAAAGTGGCTTTCAGTGAAATTTATTTGTGGTATTGTCAATCGTACAAACCACAGCTGACTGTATGGTTTCAAAAATTTCAGATCGCTGGGCTTATTTAAGGCTGCGGAGAGCACCCAGCTATACCACGTTACATTTCCTTCTACATGTTCAGACCACAAACTGAAGGTGTGAGAACTAAAGGAGGTGGTGTATCAATATTCATTAAAGAAAATACACCTCTAGACTGGTTAAACAGCATGATTCCCTTGAATTACTTCAGGTGCAATTGACAGTAGGTAAGACCCCTTTTCGGGTCACTGCCAGCTATAGGACCCCCCCCCCCCCCATGAATCAGGACATTCACTCAGCCTACTTGAATCTACTTGAGTCAATCAAGAAACAACCAAACACCCTGCTTTTGGGGGACTTTAATTACTTGTCCATTGAGTGAGTAAATTATACGTGTTCTAACTCACTTGTCCAAAGGTTCCTGGACTTCATTAACTCCAATGCCCTGGATCAGCTGGTTGACATACCTACAAGGGGCACAAACATCCTGGATCTGGTGCTCAGCGACATGGGGGACTGCTGCACCACCCCCAGTGTGTGGCCATCCCTGATGAGATCTGACCACAAATCAGTCTCGCTAGAAGTAACTATAACACAAGACCCCACATAGCAGCAACAATACTAAAAATCTTCTCCAAGGCCAATTACATCCTCTTACGTGATGACATAAATAGCTTTATAGCCCTTAACCCACACTGATGGACCAGACACCTATGCTGTTATACACCAATGCTTTATACGAGCACCTGTACAATTTTGTTGACTCTGCCGTACCTGATAGAACCAAAGCAAGATCTTCAAGGAAAAACAAACCTGCCTGGTGGACAACTGCCATTAACAGGATATATAATAAGAGAAAGAAATTGCTGCCCAAGAGTAGGAAGGAATGGTCTCAAAACTGGAAACTCTCCCTTCTCAACTTAAACAAGCAAATAGGACTCCTAGCGAAGTCCTCCTAAACTAACTACGAATCCAAATTAGCTTCTCTAACTAAGGATAACCGCAAGGCGTTCTTTAGTAACATCTGTAATCCCAAAGGTAAGGCCCAAATTTGCACTGAACTCATAGTTAATGCTACTACATATACAGAACCTGTGGATATAGCAAACCTACTGGCTGACAGGTTTAGTGAAAATGTCACTCCCCTGTCCCCACCACATATACTTCAAAGCATCCCTAACACCTGTCCCCCACCTAGTATCTCAGAGGAACAGGTCTTAAACGTCCTCTCCAAGGCCAAAAACACAGCTTCTATGGGACCAGGCAACATCCTGTTCTGTGTTCTACATGGATTAAAACAGGAATTAGCATCACCACTGGGCATGCTTTTTAATCATAGCTCAAGCACTGGTTTCATCCCAGCAGAATGGAAAACAGCTACCATCATCCTTTTGCACAAAGATGCTGCATCCATGGACTCCAGGAAATATAGAACCATCTGTCTGATCAGCTTTATCTACAAGGCCAAGAAACGAATCATCATGGACCTTATTAACAAAGATATAAAAGACCTGCAAATGCTCAACACACCCAGTTTGGCTTTGTCAAGTGGAGATCGTGCCTGTTAAACTTAGTGGACTTCTTTGAGATGGTCACCAAAGCCCTAGACAAGGACAAATCTGTGCATACAGCCTAGCTAGACTTAGCCAAGGCCTTTGACACAATTCTGCACTCCGACATTATTGATAAACTCACCCAGCTTGGTATCAATATACCGATCTATATATTGTCTGGTGGACTGCAAGCTGGCTCACTGATAGAACTCATACGGTCAAAACTGGGGGACTCCACCTCTGCCAGCAGACCCATAATCAGTGGTGTTCCAAAGGGATCAATTCTAGGACACCTACTGTTCAGAATCTATTTCTCCGAAATACAGGATAAAACTAAAGGACTCTGGCTGACAAAGTTTGTTGATGAGTGCAAACTGAGAGCAAACATTAAAACCCTTAGTGATGTCAACATCCTGCAAGAAGGTCTTACGCAGATTAAAGACTACTGTAATGACTACTGCAAACTCATGGTCCTAAACTTAATGCAAAGGTACTTTCCATTAATGGGGCAATAAAAACAGGTTACTTTTCCGTTAACGGGGCAACAATTGTTTTGGACGTGGTTTTAATGTTGTCTTCATTGTCGGAGTGCTATTCATCGTGTGAGATGTCAGTACTGCTTACCCCATGGTAGAGTTCCCAAAAACTCACATTGCAGGACATTTTGTGTACAGCGCAGTAACGGCTTTTTATTTCGACAAAGGCTAGATATGCCTTGAAACTGATGCTACTATGGGGCCGAGGCTCTCAAATTGCTTTATGACTACAACTTTATATTTCATGTGTGGTTTACTTTAAAATAATTGGTTTTATGACTATATGTTTATATTTCAGATATAGTTTCCTTTAATAGATTTCATTTTATAAACAAGGCACAAAAAAGAGGGGTGAAATCAGGTTACGCACACACATACGAAGAGAAAATCTAACTATTGTTAGAATCATGGCAATATGAACGAAAGCATTCTCTCTCTCTATTTTATTTCAGTACAGTGTGCGTGCCTCTCGTCTGTCCTGATTTCTACTCAAATTTCAGCTCTGTTCCTCTTAATCCTACATAGAATTTGTGCCTTTTGGAGAAAATGTGTCCACTTACACATAATAAATTAACAATTAGGAGTTAATAGACTCATTTAACTTCAGACAACTTACATGAATTCACATTTGTCTAATTCTGTCAATGTCTCCAGGTAGTACTACTTTTAAAAGTGCCCGTTATTATTTCTGGGTTGGTTACTAACTGGTTGTGAGCTATTCACGTTCTAGTAATGAAGTTATCAGCTACATTGTGTTTTGGGTCAATGCGCACGGCAGGAAGTTGGTTTATCAGCTAATATTATGAGCATTTACTGTGTTCAGAGCTATGGACCTACAACGGGGGTGTAATCAGTTCTTCACTGTGAAAAATGCCAAACTGTTAGCGGTGACTAAGCAGTACTGACATCTCACACAATGAATAGCACTCTGACAATGAAGAGAACATTAAAACCACGCCCAAACAGCCTGTTGCCCCATTAATGGAAAATTACCAATGCAAATAAATGCATTATCATCCCCTTCAGCAAGGGTGATGCTCCTGCAAACTACCATATCAGTAGCAGTCCATAAGCACACAGTCAGTGGGGAAAGATCTGGGCACACAGGTCGGCAGCAACCTTAACTTCGATCACCATGTCTCCACAGTGGTAAGCAGGGCATTTTATATTGCTCATCTCATAAGTAAAGGCATTGCCTCCAGAAAAAAAGGAGGTTATAACCCCCTGTACTCTTCCCTCATCAGGTCAATATCAGAGTACAACGCTACCTTTGGTATGTTCCTTTCCAAACACCTGCAACAAAGGTTCCTTAAAAAGAAAATTCAGGGTCTTCAAGATCTGTCTTATGTGGACAGACTGAAATCATTGTTACTTTGTTTTGTGTCATACAGACTGCTCAGAGGCAACCTGTGTCTTGCATATAGAGCAATCTCTGACTCAGCTTTAATTGGTCATAGGTTCAAAGGTAGGTGAAATGCTGCACATTTGCAAGTCAAATATTACACAGGTCACTCACACAAAGGACTCTAACCTGGTATGTGACATCAACAGAACTTGCTGAAGAGACAGATTTGTCTCACAGAGGTTTCCCCACCTTTGGAACAAGCTTCCTATTCATGTTAAATAGAGCCTCTCATTGGCCCTATTTAAGCATAATTTGGATGATTGTATGGGTAACCAGAAATTCATCCTGTGGGTTTTACCTGTATCTCACTCAGCAGGGGCAATAGCTTCTGATTTTAGTGTCTGCTTGAAACAGACACCCTTGGGAACATGGGCTGAACTTGGCTAGGCTTTATGGGCCCTGGGGCCATTAGCCTAGAAACCTCCTATGATCCTATGAAAAAAAAAATTAAAGGGCTTCTATATTGTTGACAACATGGCAGTTTATCACATGTAAAAAATGGGGGAAAAACAGATGACAATACTAACAATGGTAACTACAGCACAGTTACAAGGACTTGGCATTTTACTATCCCTAACTGTGGCTTAAAAAGTTGTGTTTAGTGAATGCTGGAAAATTATACAAAATTAAAGCAGTTTTGTGTGTGTGTGTGAGTCTCTCTATGCTTATGTGTGTGTGTGTGTGTGTGTGTGTGTGTGTGTGTGTGTGTGTGTGTGTGTGTGTGTGTGTGTGTGTGTGTGCATCTGAGTTTCTGCATAAGTGTGAGACTCTATCAATCTGTCTGTATATCTACTATATCTATGAAACTTTGTGTGTGTGTGTGTGTGTGTGTGTGTGCGCGTGTGTGTATGTGTGTGTCCTGCAGCAACAATTACATCTTCTACAGCAATTATGAAACATTGGATGGAGTAATTATTTTACATCAAAAATATACAAATATGTAATTCAAGAAATAAAGAAAGAGCAGGATTTTGGATGCAGATCCTTAAGGAGAATAACAACAGTCATACAGAATATTACATTCACAAAGTAGCATAAAGTATAATAGGAACTATGTCAACATAAGAATGGAGAATTAAGATTCTGCTGATAAGGATGGATGTAATTAGGGATAGAGAGAATAGACATGAGGAAGCTGGAACTTACTGGAGAAACCTGGCAAAGGAACCAAGGTACTGAGAACAAATAATTAGACAGGCAAAGGTAATAGAATGGGAACTGGCCAAGAGATATTTGGAGTGCAAGATAGTGATTGCTTTCCCTATCAGGGATTGATATCGGAGTACAGATAAAGAGGAAGGGATAGGGTAATCTTAAATGAAAGTCTTTTACTGGTTGGGTTTTTAATTGAATCTGAACAGAAGCTGTTGTTAAAAAGGGGATAATTAGTAGGGCTTATAAAATATTCCACGATAACTATAGAAATCAATCAGAAGAGGTTAGAAAAGATTGGGAATTGAAATTAGATACGCAATTCGCAAAGAAACAATGGGAAAAACAACTATATGGCTCCCAAATTTGCAAAATAGATTTTTGCCTGGAATTGTTTGAATGAATACTTTTATATCCCAAGTAGACTCCAAAGAAGTTTTCCTCGGGTAGATGGCAAATGTTGGAGGGGTGATGGGGAAGAAAGAGGTAACTGGGAACATATGTTTTGGGAGTGTAATGAGTTGCCAGGCTTTAAAATTCCCTACTGAGTACTCTATCAGGAATACTGAGTGAGCAAATCAGTGCAATTAACAAAATTATTTTTATTAGTTATTTTTGAATTAGGAAACAGGATTTGAATTTCCTTGACATACTGTACTAAGGCCTTGTTAAGTTTAAATCTGCTGGCTGCCAAAAAAGCAATTACTAGAAAATCTAAATCTAAACCAGCTATACTTGCAGTAGTGAATATCGTAACAGATATAAATGAATAGGAGGTAGGATCTTTAGAAAACAGTGGGGGCGAATTACATAGAAAAATTGGAAATTGTGGGAACAACACACGGAGAACAATGTTTTGGAGCAGGAATGCAATTTAAGAGAAGACAAGGATTAAATAATGTATGTAATTTTGCCTAGATTTTAGGATATATAACAATATATATATATATATATATACACTGTATAATGTTTGTAAATGTGAACTTGTTAATATGGTTTGATTATTTTTATATAAATGTAAGTTTGCCTATGTCACAAGTGATCATTTAATAAAGGTGTTTTAAAAATATAAAAAATATATATGTATTCATTTTATTTAATGTTGGTTAACTGAGCAGGTGAACTGGTGCAAGGACCCATTTCAGCCACATCCCAAGCCAAGCAAGCGGAAATAAAATACATACAGACAGAATAAATTTCAGTAAGATACAACTGTACTGAAATAGGCTTAAAGTATAACAACAGATAAACAGAAGAAAATACATTGAGTAATACAAGAGTATCTTAAACAGAAAACACTCAGAAGCACAGACATAAACAAGCATACTTCAAGGTTTGCGGTGGTGGTGCTGCGGTAGCGTTGTCGCCTCACAGTAAGATGTCCTGTTCGATTCTCAGCTAGAGCGTCTTCTGTTTGGAGACATGCGTGAATGGGCGTACCTTCGTTGAAGGTTGTGTGTCAGGGCTGGCAACTCAACACGTAAAAATCTACTGCCAATCATTAGCGGACCGGAGTTCCACTGTGGCGACCCCTAACCGGGAAAAGCCGAAAGACACAACAACAACTTCAAGGTTTTTCCATGATAGAATATGGTTGAATTCAAAGTTCAATACATAGTAACAAATGGTATGTTACATGGTAACATATGCTCAAGAAAGACTTGTCCCCAAGTGATATTAATAAAAGGATCAGTCAGCTGTGTATAAGTTTCATCTTATTCAGCACGGGGAGCATTCTGGAGCTAGGTTTTACATCATACACAGATTAATGCATGGTTCATGGAAACATGGACATAATGTCTAAAACAGTGCAAAGAATAGTCAAGGGATGGAGATAAATAGAATAAGGTAAAAGAGACTTGTATATATAAGGGCCCTATTTCCTTTATATAATAGCTACCTGGAATGAAAGTAAAAAGGGGGAGAATTATATTGAAGAAATTACCACCTCACATCTAAGCTTGTGAAGAGCAAAAAAAACAAGGGACTTCTGCAAACTGTATCTGATCCATGCACCCCCCCACTCCACCCCCACACCTCATCAAGTGAAGAATTAAAAAAAAAAAAGGAGAGAGAGAGAACCATCTTCAGACTTTCATATTACTGTATGAAGTTGATTGGCTTCCTACAGTGATGTTAGCCAGTCATGACCTACCAAATCCATGCCCACCAGCCCTCAAAACAACATTAAAATAAGTCTTCAGATTACTGTAGGAAGCTGATTAGCTTCCTACAGTGATGTTAACCAGTCACAACCTACCAAATCCATGCCCTATCCCCACCCCTCAGCTTAAAACTGAAAGAAAAAAAATACTTCTTTGGATTACTGTAGTAAGTCAATTGGCCTCCTGCAGTAAATTAACCAATCTGCAGCCTCACCTCCCCCCCCCCCCCAGCTCTTCAAGTGAAGAGCAAAAAACATGCCAGATTCCAGTGTCGTTCAGTACCAGCATTTTGGTACAGAAAAAATGCCTGCCTTTCGATCATGCCCACTTTGTATCTGGGACAATTGTCTCCAGTGCCCCACCCTTGCTATTCTACTGTTGTCTGGCCTCTCTGGTTTCTGCTTCACTGGAATGGGTCCTTGGACCATTTCTCCTACCTGGTTAACAAATGCTAAAAAATAAAAAAATAAATAAAAAAAAATAGAAGGGAGTCACAAAGATAAGAATTCACCAGTATATCTTAACCACAAGTGGGTGGGACATGGAAAGGAAAATATTTAATCAGTAAGTCTAAAGCAGCTACTCCCCCCCCCCAAGCAAATGAGAATGGAGACATTCTTGGAAGAATTGTTGCTTACATGATGGGTTCTGGTAGACAGTTCCAACCAGCAGGTTAATTTTAGGGAAGAACCTTGAACACTTTGTATAAATACAAACCAGTTTACCAGATGGCTGCCCATTTTCTGAGTGCAATAATACCCTCCAGGGTGGGGGTTACAAGGGAAATAATGGATCTTCCAGGGTGAACAGAAGAATTTCCTGGGCAGTCTGTTATTTCTACATTAATGCCCACCCATTTCACATTATTGTTTGCTTGACATACCTCATTAAGAGGAAAGTACCTCATTTGGGATCTTAAAAAGTTCATGTTGCACGAAGTTCCACATTGAAAGGGTCTGTCACACATCCAGTTTTACGAAGTTTCTCACTGATATCCAGGGTAAATAGAAATGAATCACATAAATTAATTAACATATCTTTTATGTAAATAAAACCAGCACATTTTAACCATCATATAACCTTCCTAGTTTCATATGTTAGTAAGCCATTAGAATGTTTACCACATTTTGCCCATTTGTTCCATATTATTATGATGGCTACTGTTCCTCATTTTGGAGATGGAAGATTGAGAGCTATGAGATCCGGCAAAGGTCTAGCAATATTTGCAAACATATGTACAATTTTTTTGTAGTACGTAGCCAATCCAAGAAAAGCCTTCATCTCTCTTTTACTGGTGGGGGTAGGCCAAGTTTTTATGGCCTCTGTGTTTTCTAGTTGTGGTCTTACCACCCCACTTTCTATAAGTCACAGCCACAGTTATTTCAACTGGCACCTTGGGCAGGGCATAAAAGTCATTTAAGCAGCCACAAGATCCCACCCACAGCTGCTTGAATGACTGCTGATACTGAACTTAAGCCCAAATGGTGAGTCAGCTGCACTGCTAATCATGCCCCCTAACAGTTTGCACTTGGGGCAGCCCCCCCCCGGCCTCCCTAGTTATGGTAATGCTATAAGGTATCCCAAATACCTGACTTCCACTACGCCAGATTTATACTTCTTTGCATTCACAGTCTGACCTGCCTATCTTACAGATTCTAACACAGCCTGCACTTTTGCGTAACTGAACTCCTAACCCTCGGAATGGATGACCGGATGACCACATTACCCAGATATGCATCAGAATATCATGAATGGGGGTTCAGTATTTTAGCCATCAGTCCCTGGAAGGTGGTTCAGGCTCCAAAAAGGCCACGTGTTTAGTGCTGTATACTTAAGCATTATTTATTTTTATTTATTTACTTGAGTTTGTTAAATGGGTAGGTGCACTGGTCCAAAGACCCTTTGCATGCACAATCCAGGCATTATGAAAGGCAATATACAAGGAATAAATAATCAGATACAACTAGATTTTTAAAGGTTACAAAGGCTGTTTTTGTCTTTAACAGTAGGTGAAGAGGTATCTACCAACACTCCTTGGTTATGTCTATTATTGTCAAGGAGGTGCCAGTTCTCCCCATACAAACACACTTTTCTTGACCTTCTACCATCTTTCTAGTTCAAGAAAAGTTCCACAGTACCACGCATTATGACACCTGAAAAATCTTTCATAAGCTGCCTGTGTGCTGGCAAAATAGTCACCAATCAATGGTGCAATTGTTAGTGTTATCACCTCACAGCAAGAGGTACTGCAGTTCAATTCTTGGCTGGGGTGCCTTCTGTGTGGAGTCTGCATGTTTGCCCTGCATTTGTGTGGGTTTCCCCTGGGTGCTTGAGCTTCCTCCCACATTCCAAGACATGTGTCTGGAGCATTTCTCCCTGGGCCTCTGCTGAAAATGGGTTATGTCCCATTCGGACATTCCAAGTAAACAAATGTTAAATAAAAATAAAACATAAATACTAAAATGTGTAAAACATATGTATCGTATTGCATTGTTGGGGCAATATGCCACACTATTATGCCATAATTTCAGGTTTGATTAGCAGACGTGAAGTAGGACAGTCAGGTAGGAGGAATGAGGACTTATGACATTTGACCTCCTCTCTCTTCCCTCAGTAGAGAATGCATATGGCTAGTCACTTCTACAGCATGCCTTGGAAAAGCCAGGGGTCTATCACTGACCTAAGGAGAAATAGATGGCAAATGTGTCTACCGCATGCTCTTTGCTGGAGGAGATATCTGGTAGCACATATCTGACATTATGCAATGCATGGCCTCAAGCCAAACCATGAGTGTTAAGTCCACCATTACATTTATTTGGTTGGCAAAGATGACACCCTACTGAAGCCACTAAATCCTTCACTGGGTGGTGAACCCACTTTCAGGGTTAAGACAAGTGGACGTGTGCTAGAGGTGCATGAGTTACAAGAGAAGAGATGATTAAAAGATAAAAGAAATCCTTACAAACCTTAACTCATCTACCTGTCAATTACAATAAACTCTTCTCATTCTGGTGTTAGCAGTCCAGCTGCAATCCTTGGAGACAATAATGGAGGCATGTTAATGATCTCAGCAGGGGGGGGGGGGGTATAAAGTTTAAGGTGTTCACCTTGCAGACACAAAGTACAGGGTTTGATTCTCACCTTTGGAAAGCATAACTAGGTTCAAAAAGCCCCCCCCCCCCCAGATCATTAGCCTCGTAATTACCTATGAATCTACAAACACATAGAAGTCTAGGCACTAACAGGCTAAGTGGGAGGGGGGTTAATCATCAGCATAGACCAAATCAACAAAAGATGAGGGAGGATCCTGAACTGCAACTCCAACCAGTGACAGTTTATTTGGTGACCAATGGGGATCTCCAAACTCTGGAAGAAAATACTATTATTCTACTCCCAAAATCTGCCATCCACAATAAGACGTAAATGTCTTAACCCAGCTATTCAGATCATTAAAAAACGGTTGATTCCTCTCAGATATGGGTTTACCCCAGTACATATGGTGTTAAGTGGACACCAGTATAATTGTAGACCAGGTGGCAACATGCTAATGGCTCCCATCGCACATACCATCTCCATTAACAACAACAGCTGGATATCTGTGGGGCCCTGTTTGAAGATGTTCCTGAAGCTTTTGATACAGACTTTATTTGTTGCTCTCAGATCTAGAGTATTCAGAAGTGTCTAAATAGGGCTTCCCAAGCAGATGCAAGAAATAGTCTCCATATTCCAAAGACATGGAGTAGGTGGATTGGACACTCTAAACTGGCAGTGTGTGTGTGTGTGTGTGTGTGTGTGTGTGTGTGTGTGTGTGTGTGTGTGTGTGTGTGTGTGTGTGTGTGTGTGTGTCTGTGTGTCTGTGTGTGTGTGTGTGTGGTGTGTGGTGTGTGGTGTGTGTGTGTGTGTGTGTGTGTGTGTGTGTGTGTGTGTGTGTGTGTGGTGGAAGAACTACCATGACAGGGCTAACTTTGCTCTAGATTACTATTACTGTTGAAATGACACCCGACCCCATGTACAAAAATGGGAAAAAGGGGTTTTGGATGGATGGAACATACTTTCAATGAAGACTGTATGAATTTCTTCAAGCTGTCCTCAAGGATCTGTCTTGGGGCTGCTTCTTTTTTCATCATTTTTTTTCAAAGCTCTTACAATCAACCCAGGTAGCCTTTTATACTATTTTAATATTTTAACTATTATAGATATAATAGTCTGGCTCTAGACAGGTGAAGCAACAAAAAGTTGCCTGTCAAAACATTATTAGTAATGTTCTTTCTTGCACACACGTCTGTTCCAAAAAAAAACAAGTTAAGAAAAACTAAAGTTATTTTACTTGGTATATTAGATGGACTATGTGCTGCCTCACAGACTGTCGAGTACCATCATTTACTGTCAATGATCCTAATGAAACCGTACCAACTTTCAAATACTTTATACTCCAGGTAGCCCTTACCCCCACCCTTTTCTGTCCAGTTGGATAACCCACATAGAAGGATCATACCACAAGTTAGTTGCTTTACTGTCTCTCAGATATTTTCACTGGAAAGGGAGTTTTTTTTTTTTTGCTTAAACATATTACAGTGTGCCTGTCTTCAAAACACCATCTACCAGAGCACCATTAACAATAAAGTCAGAAGATTCCTTTTGATGTCATCTCCCAGAAAGGTACCATTAACAATAAGGTCAGAAGAGTCCTTCTGATATTATATCTCAGAAAGACATTATTAACAATAAGGTCAGAAGAGTCCTTCTGATGTCATCTCCCAGAAAGGCACCATTAACAATAAGGTCAGAAGATTCCTTCTCATGTCATCTCCCAGAAAGGCACCATTAACAATAAGGTCAGAAGATTCCTTCTGATGTCATCTCCCCAAAAGCACTACTGCTCCTCCCTTTCTAAGACAAATTAAATGACTAAACTTGTTTGAGTCACCATTTTCATCTGCACTCTTAGTTTCAGTAGACCTAAGTGTAATAACATTCAGTTTACATAAATACCTAGCCACAATATCTCCATTCTGTGAAACACAGAAAGTGTAAAAAAGTGAGAAAAAATATCCAGTTGGATCGCACAGCACTTCACTAGTGTTACCACGCTTCTGAATCCAAGGGATACAGTTTTGACCTACTGAACACACTGAAGTCTAACACTTTAAGTAAGATTGTGCAGTTCATACACATTGTAGTCCCTGCATTCACCTGATGATGATTTCAGCTTTTGCATCTTTGTAATTTTGTTCCTAGCAATTTTTGATTCTTGGCAATCTGATTTCAGTATCTGACCTATTAACAGTTGTGGTCTGTTATATGATGCACAGCACTGCTTTCACAATGACTTCAATAGCTTTACTGCCTTAGTAATGGCCCCTGATACCATGTGTTGTAACCTGAATAAGGGACTTATTACCGAAGGTCTCTTTCATGACATGACAAGGCCTTTGGAAACAGTTAACTATACCTTTCTTCCCAAAAAAATCAAAAGACTCAACTTTGGAGATAACACTATTTGCTTGTTGCACAGCAATCTAGAAAAACAGAACCTTCCAAATACATACCAATATCTCATCCTCTGCTGCTGGTAAACTTAATACAGGTATGCCACACGGATCTGTACTAGGTCCTCTTCTCTAATAAAGGTGCACTGCAAGGATCTGTGCTAATTCCCCTTCTCTAATACAGGTGTACCACAAGGATCTAAGCTAGGTCCTCTTCTCTAATACAGGTGTATCACAATGGTCTTTGCTGGGTCCTTTTCTCTAATACAGGTGTACCACAAGGGTGTGTGCTAGGTCCTCTTTTCTGATACAGGTGTACCACAAGGGTCTGTGCTAGGTCCGCTTCTCTAATACAGGTGTACCACAAGGATCTGTGCTAGGTCCTCTTCTCTTCTAGGTTCATAGGTAGTTAACTGGCTTGCAGACCAGAGGTAAGCCTAGCCCAAATTCCCAGTTGTCCCCAAGCACTTCCTTGTTAAGTGACTTGCTCAAGGTCATCATCATCATCATCAGCCCCCTTTTTCCCATTTTTCTACATGGGGTCGGGGTATCATGTTAACTGTCGCCAACTCTCTCTATTCAGTGCCACACTCCTGCCTTCTTCAACACTCATGCCTGACTGTGGCAGATCTTTCACACAATCCATCCACCTCTTTGCTGGATGTCCTCACTTTTTCTTACCTTCTTCCTGTCTGTCCCAAATCTTCCTCACCAGATTGTCTTCTGCTTTTCTACACATGTGCCCAAACCACCATAATCTGTTCTCTTTGATCTTTTCTGCAATTGGAGCTACTTTGGCTTCTGCTCTTATGTCCTCATTTCTTCATCTGTCCCACAGTGTGCATCCTACCACCTGTCTCAGGCACTTCATTTCCATCACCTCTAGCTTCTTCAACTGTTCTGCCTTTACTCCCCAGGTTTCTGTACCATACAGTAGTACTGGTCTCACCACTGTCTTGTACACCTTGCTTTTCAGCTTCTTTGGCAGTCTTCTGTCATAGACTACACCTGATACTCTACACTAGTTGGCTGCAGCCACTCTGATTCTAGCTTTGATCTCTTCATCCAGACTACCCTTCTCCTTAACTACTCCTCTCAGATACTTGAAGCTGTTTACCTGTTCCACTATCTTCCCTTCTATCTCTATTCTCAGCTTCTTCTGATTTCCCCAGTTTGCAGCCATTACCACCATCTTATCTCTGCTTAGTTTCATCCCATGTGCCTTCAGATTTGCATTCCATTCTCCTATCCTTTGGTGAAGTTCTAGCTCAGAGTCTGCCTGTACTGTCACATCGTCTGCAAATAGGAGCTTTGTTGATCCAGCCCCTCCAACCTATTTGCTAACATAGTCTAACAGCAGTGGGCTCAGAGCTGAACCCTGATGTACACCCACACCCACTGGGAACCCCTCTGTGAGGCTGAACACTGTTCGTACTTGAGTCATTGGGTCCTTGTACATAGCCTGCACTAATTCTACCAATGTTTCTGGGACTTCAAACCACTGCAGTACTGCCCAGATCAGCTTTCTTGGGACCTTGTCATGTGCTTTCTCCAAGTCTAGGAATGCCCATTTGGACTCTCTCCTCATCTCTGGCTTCTTCTCAAGTATCTGTCTCACTGCAAACATCAGGTCAATTGTGCTGCATCCTGATCTGGATCTAAACTGCTCATTTCCCATCTTACATTCTACTACTCTGCGTATCCATTTATCAATCACTCTCGCCAGAACTTTCATGCAATGTGATAGGAGTTTGAGGCCTCTGTACTGCCCACAGTTGTGGATGTCCCCTTTGTTCTTGTACACTGGCATGAGTATGCTTATTCTTCAGTCATCTGGGATACGCCTTTCTCTCCACACTGTTATTAGTACCCTCAGGAGCCATTTCTCCCCTATCTCACCCAGCATCTTTATCATATCTGCTGTGACCTCATCTGAGCCTCCTGCTTTCCCTGACTTCATCTTCCTTAGTGCTGTTCTTACTTCTTCTAGGGTGGGCTCCTCTTCTTCTCTCACTGTAGGTCGTGACTGGGCCAGTACAGCTTCTGTGGGGTTTTCTTCATTCAGAAGCTGCTGAAATACTCCTTCCATCTGCCTTTGATGTCCTCTGGACTGGTGAGCAGGTTGTTGCTGGCATCCCTTATGAAGGGTGTCTGACTATCTTCTTTATCTTTCTGTCTTTGCCTTGCAACCTGATATAGTTTCTTTGTGCCCCTTTCTGAGTCACTTTCCAGAAGTTGGTACAGTGCCTCCGATGCCCTATTCTTTGCTATTGCAACTTCTTTCTTAGCTTCTTTGTTAGCCAACCAGTAGTCCTTCCTAGCCTGGTCAGTCTTTTCTATCTCCCACTTCCTCCTGCACTCCTTCTTTCTTTTGATGACTTTCTGGACTTCTGCATTCCACCACCAGCTTTCCTTATGTACCTTATTTCCATACCTGGCTCGGCCACATAGCTTTTCTGTAGTCCTAACACATGCTGTTTTTAAGCGCTGCCACTCTTCTTCACCTCCACCTATTTCCTCCTCTTCTTTGGGTGCTAGAGCCCTGAGTAATTCCTTTAACTGTTGTACTTTCTCTCCAGTCATCTTCCAGGTCTTCAGCCTGGTCTGTGTTGACCTTAGATCCTTCTTTGACCACTACTTGCAGCAGATTGTGGCAACTAGTGGTTTATGCTGTGGGCTGACTGTTTCACTGGGGATGACTTTGCAATCATGGATTATGCCCCAGTGCCTTTTCCATACTAGGAGGAAGTCTACCTGAGTTGCATGTTAACTACCCTTGTATGTGATCTTGTGATGGTCTCTCTTTCTGAACCATGTGTTGGGTACGATCAAGCCATTTGCCAGACAGAAGTCTAGAATGGCTTCTCCTTCTTTATTTCTGTTGCCCCACCCATGCGGACCCAGGCAGTCCTCATATCCTGCTCTGTCTGTCCTGATATGTGCATTCAAATCACCCATTATCAACACCAATTCATGTTGTCCTGGTTTATCTAGTAGGTCCTGCATCTGCTGTTTGAATGCACTCTTTTTCTCACTATCACAACCCTGCTGTGGGGCATAGGCTGAGATTATGAATACTGCCCTCTAATTACATTGGAGTCTGATTGCCATGAGTCTGTCATTAATTCTGATGATATCCCTCACTGCTTTCTGAAGCCTCTCTCTCACCACAATTTCTACACCATTTCTAGCCTGCCCTCCACCTAAGTAGTAGACTCTGGATCCCAAGCCAAGTGACTTTGCTGCACTGCCCTTCCATCTCGTCTCATAGACACATAGGATGCCCAGCCTCCTCCACATCATCATGTCATCCACTTCCAAGCTGTGTCCTGTCAGTGAACCTACATTAAGCATAGCAATTGTCAGTTCATGTTTGGCAGGTTGGTTGGTTTTATGTCCAGCTTTCACTCAGCAGAGCTATTCCAGGTAACCCAGGCTGGGCAACTAGACACCGGCCAGCCAGTAGCTTATTGACCCAGGGCTTCTGGGATTTACGGCAGCACACACTTGCTCAAGGTCACATAGTAGGCAGATGAGGGCTGAAGGAATCAAACCCTGTACCGCAGGAACTATAGTTCACAGCCTTAACCCTCTGTGCCAGCTTTGCTAATGATCTCCCCCTAGAATTACCAAATCATAAATTAATAGTGTAAGCAGATGACATGCTGCCCCTACAGTTCCATTCTAGTCACACTGACCTGCAAACCAAGATGCAGGACAATTTCACTCAGTTATGCACATGGTCCATTTCTAACAATCTACTAATTAAACCTAAGAAAACTAATGTCATGGTCTTTGCCTCAGAAAATAATTTAGTCACTCTCCATCATGTTCTCTAAACAGATCTTAAGAGGGACATAAAGCCTAATGACACTGAACAGAGGTACCTAGGCCTAGTACTTCACCTGACCATTTCCTTTACTGTACATACACATTTTAAAGTCCTTGCTGAATTAAAACTATGTTACAAGATTGGTCACCATTGCTAAAAATATTTTAATACCCAAACTGGATTATGACCTTCCTTTTCTTGTTATGCATTCAGCCTACAATACTCACAGAGTACAGACTGCTGAGAATAAAGTCTGCAGATTCATTCTGTTAGCAGACCCCCAGATGCACCTAGGCAGTTTGCTAAAAATGTTCCAATTAGTTTTCAATGACTCATAGGGTCATTTTTCTTCTAAGTATTCTAATTTACAAGGTTCTAAATCACTGTCATTGCCCCCCCTTTAAGACTGCTCAAGACAACCCTTATGTACTCAGAAGTACACAGAAAACAAGTTATGTCTAGTACACCCTCCATTTACAGCTGCTCCAGGTGAGAGAGCCTTCTTTGTACTGGGATCTTCTACCTGGAACCCAGTAATAACATATGGCTGTTGAAAATTACTGCACTATAAAAATGATGGTTTTGAACTGTGGTGTTGGAGAAAACTTTTAAAAATTCCACGGACTGCAACAAGAGGCTATCGCTGAACCAATAAACTCATGACAATGACAACAAAATCTAATAAATCAGCATGTGACTCACTATACTCCCATTAGATATCTAAAACTTTGTACTACCATCCCAACATACCTAAAACAGACCCCAGAACACTTCACCTTCTTGGTGTTACTAAAACAACACCTACACCACAAGTGGATGTGCACATGCTCCACATCTGGGTATAGACATGTTCCCTTGTCAGCTATCCCCTTATAAACAATGTCCCCATCTACATAACAAACTCTTCAGCCCCACCCCTCCCCTCCTCTTTACTTACCTTCCTATCTTAATCCCACTTTACATTTAATTTTTTTCTCCTTTGCACCTTATCCATCCAGAACCCTTTTTCCCATTTGTACACATGGGTTTGGGGTGTCACTTCAACAGTGACAATCATGTAGAGCCAACATTCACATCACCAGGTGGCTAACCCTGTTATGGTCTGTGTAAGGTCCTCTTCTCTAATACAGGTGTACCACAAGGGTCTGTGCTAGGTCCTCTTCTCTAATACAGGTGTACTACAAGGATCTATGCTAGGCCCTCATCTCTAATACAGGTGTACCACAAGGATCTGTGCTAGGTCCTCTTCTCTAATACAGGTGTACCACAAGGGTCAGTGCTAGGTCCTTTTCTCTAATACAGGTGTACCACAAGGGTCTGTCCTAGGTCCACTTCTCTAGTACAGGTGTACCACAATGGTCTGTGTTAGGTCCTTTTCTCTAATACAGGTGTACCACAATGGTCTGTGCTAGGTCCTCTTCTCTAATACAGGTGTGCCACAAGGATCTGTGTTATTTCCTATTCTCTAATACAGATGTACTACAAGGATCTGTGCTAGGTCCTCTTCTCTTCTCTTCTAGGTTAATAGGTAGTCAGTAGGCTTGCAGTCCAGTGGTGCAGTGATGAGCCTAGCCCAAATTTCCGGTTATCCCTAATGACTGCCTTGTTAAGTGATTTGCTCATGGTCACAAAGTAGGCAAATGAGGGCTGAAGGAATCAAACCCTGTACCAGAGGAACTACAGCTTACAGCCTTAACCCTCTGCGCCAGCTTTGCTAATGATCTTCCCCTAGAATTACTAAATTGTAAACTAATAATGTATGCTGATGGTGTGGTGCCCCTACAGTTCCATTCTAGTCACTCTGACCTCCAAACCAAGATACCGGACAATTTCACTCAGTTATGCACATGGTCCATTTCCAACAATCTACTAATTAGACCTCAGAAAACTATGTCATGTACTTTGCTTCAGCTAAGAATTTTCCCACTCTCCACCCTTTTCTCTAAACAGATCTTAATAGGGACATAATACCTAATGACACTGAACAGAAGTACCTAGGCCTATTACTTCACCCGGCCCTTTCCTTTACTGTACATACACATTTTAAAGACCTTGCTGAATTAAAAAACTATGTTACATGATTAGTCACCATTGCTAAAAATATTTTAATACCCAAACTGGAATATGGCCTTCCTTTTCTTGTTATGCATTCAGTCCACAATACTCACAGAGTACAGACTGCTGAGAATAAAGTCTGCAGATTCATTCTATTAGCAGACCCCCAGATGCACCTTTGCACTTTGCTAAAAAGTTCCAATTGGCTTTCAGTGCCTCGTAGGGTCAATTTTCTTCTAAGTATTCTAATTTACAAGGTTCTAAATCACTGTCATTGCCCCCCTTTAAGACTGCTCAAGATAATCCTTATGTACTCAGAAGTACACAGAAAACAAGTTGTATTTAGTACACCCTCCATTTACAACTGCTCCAGGTGAGGTAGCCTTCTCTGTACTGGGATCTTCTACCTGGAACCATCTGCCTACAGTCATCAAAATCTAGAAACCATTAAAAGCATTAAAGGTGCACTTTAAGACCATCTGTTTAATGTGTCAACCTGCAACTGCTACCGTGACAGTGGTTATGTATTTTTATGATTGCACTGTGTTTTATGTATATCTTAACTTTCATTTTGTATATATTTTTTTTCTTTTTCTCTCAATGCAAGCTGATTGGATCTTTCAACCTCGCAATTATGTTTTGAATTTCTCTATGTATTCGTTCTGTATACATTATTTAAATAAAACCCAGCATGAATCAGATTCTGGAATTAAAACTGATGATAGAAATATTAGCGTCAGATATGCAGATAATATGGTTCTGAAGGCTGAAAGCAAAGAACAGCTGAGAAGCCTGTTGTGAAAGTTGAAGTAGAAACTACAAAAGCTGGCGTAGTGCCATTGCAATGACAGATTTTACTGTACTGGGCTCAAAAATCTTTGCAGATGGTGACTGAAGCCATGAGACTAAAATATGTTTGTTTCTTTGCAGGAAAATAATGGCATATATGGCTAAGATAATAAAGAGCAAAGGTATGACGTTGTCAGAACAGGTCCATATACTGAAAGCTCTGTTTTTTCCCAGTAATAACATATGGCTGTTGAAAATTACTGCACTATAAAATTATTGCTTTTGAAATGTGATATTGGAGAAAACTTTTAAGAATTTCCGCGGACTGCAAGAAGAGGCTATCGCTCAACCAATAAACTCATAACAATGAGAACAAAATCTAATAACTCAGCATGTGACTCACGATACTCCCACTATATATCTAAACTTTGTACTACCACGCCAACATACCTAAAACAGACTCTAAACATTTCACCTTCATGTCCTTACAAAACAACACCTAAACCACAACTGGGTGTGCACATGCTCCTTATCTGGGTATAGACATGTTCCCTTGTCAGCTATCCCTTTATAAACAATGTTCCCATCTACATAACAAACTCTTCAGCCCTGCCCCCTCACCTCCTCCTCCTCACTTACCTTCCTATCTTAATCCCACTTTACATTTCATTTTTTTTTCTCCTTTGCACCTTTTCCATCCACAACCCTTTTTTCCCATTTTAACACATGGGGTTGGGGTGTCACTTCAACAATGACAATCATGTAGAGCCAAAATTCACAGCACCAGGTGGCGAACCCTGTTGTGGTTGTTATTCTGTACCACAGATACTTGTGCACACCTTCAGCCAATTTACAGTGTCTTTGGATTGTGGGACGAAACAGGAACACCCAGGGAAAGCACACATGAACACAGGGAGGATATGCAAACTCCACAAGAAGGCTCCCCTGATCCATCTCCTTGAAATACTCTCCAACACTCACTTATAACCAGGTTCTGTCAGTATGTCCCCTAATATTGTTATGCCCATTATACTGGATTCATCAGCTATACGTTGACTCTCTCCCCTTCTAATTTAAACAGTTATCTACCTACCAGCTAATGTTTCGCACTCCTAACTTCAATCTTATTTATTCTTAAAATCTATTCAGTAACCTCAATTATCCATGTCTGATAAGTCATGTCCAAACTTTGCTTGTATACTAAATGTTTTATACCTTGAATTAATATTATGTATAATGTCATCACAGAAGAAATGTCTGTTTTATCTATGCATAGTTTCACTACAGAGCAGTTGTCTGTTTGTATATAGATGTTTTATTAGTAAATAATTATTTTTGTCACGAGTATCTTAAATGTATCTTCTGAAGCTTCCCCCGAGACCTCCACTGAAAATGGACTTTTCCCAGTCGGACTTTCGCAGTCAAACCAAGACAAATAAGTAAATAAGAAACAAGACCAAATCTGTCGATATTTAATGAAACAAACCCAGGGTGCTCACTGTAGGGTGTGACAGTGAAAATAAAAATCAAATATTTTTTACACAAAACATTGACAGAACTTGCTGGAGAAGACACTGATGCTGGGAAAAATCAAAAACAAAACAAAAAAAAAGATGGCAGAAGCTATTATAGACAAAACAGCTATGCTGTAGTAATGAATATGAATTTGTGAGAACATAAAGAAGCAGTTGTCAAACAGGCCTGGTGTGCTAAAGCCATTGAGGTCACAAAGTCAGACTTGACTAAACTAACATACAACAACAATTTCTGTGCTACTGGGTCACATCTGAAGAAAACCTAGTCTGAATCACTCATTTATGTGATCAACAATATATATATATATATATATATATATATATATATATATATATATGTGTGTGTATATATATATATATTTGGGGCAGTGCTTTACCTTTCCATTTTTTGTACTAATTTTATGTCCTTAGTCATGGTGTGCTATAATTCTGTTGTTGCATCCCACTCTGTCATTGTCTGTCATTCTGTAATGGGACTTATAGAGAAACATAGTTTTTATTTCAAGTTCTGTCAGTTCGTTCCCATGAAGCCGCTGTCATGTAACAGTGACTGGCAGTATCTGCTCACTACTTTCTATTACAAAAGCTGCTATCAGTTACCATCTCTGTAGTCTCAGGTACCAGTTCATAAACTCCCTAAGTTACATCTGATGTTCCCAGTCTATCTGCAATCCTAGGAGACAATGCAGGAAGGTAATTTATGAATTCAACCAGTATGCTAGCCCTGGAGCAGGTGAAACAAAAAGTGTAACACATGGAAGGAATGATACATCAACATTAGCTCACAGCTCCCCAAAGGAGTACTTTGTTTATTACATTTCTAACACATAAAATCCAAATAATTGTATTGTGGTTTAAGGAGTTATATAGCAGCTTTCATTTGATCCAGCGTCAATTTATTAACATTTATTTTATTTTATTTAATTGGCATTCATTTAACGGGAAAGTCTGACTAGGCATGAATTCCATTTTCAGTGGAGCCCTAGGGAGAAAAGCTCTAACATACATAGTTCATTTAATAAAGTGCATACCATTATCAAACGAAGTGCAGTAACAAACAGGAAAATAGACATACAGGATAATTAAAGTCAGATCAGAAAATCATACAGTGAATATTAAACAACAATCATATGATTCCAAGCAAAACCACAGCTAGTAACAGGCAGAAAGGCAAGGCTCATCAGTTGTAAAATCCACAGGCTTTATTAAAAGTTAGCGCTTTCGCAGTGTTCACCACCACTTCATCAGACAAAAAAAGTAAAGCAATTGAACTTCTTTTATACTAAATTTTAGTATCAATTAACATAATGCAGAATCCTAATTGAGCCGCAAGCCATTTACTTTTAAAGCAACAGCATCTAAAAACAGCACATAAAAAAGAAGCAAGTAAAAACACAAATATGCAGAACAATACATCTGCTTTTCTTTGCCTTTAATACTGATTTTAGGGGTACATGGTCATTCAGGCCCATTCCCCTATGCGCTCCTAACCTTAAAATCCACTGTAATTCTGCATTTTTTGTCATGTTTACTAAGCCCCCCCCCCCACACACACACACACACACACACACACACACACACACACACACACACACACACACACACTCTCAGTCACAACTTGCAAAACTTGGAATACAAATGTACGTGTGTTGCCATTTGTCAGTGTGTGTTTTGCCAAAGCACTACAGCCATTCCCTCTTCTCGTACAATACAAATGATCTGTCACTCTCCTTCAGTTTCCAGTTAGTTTTACCTATGTAAAATTTGAAACACAAAGCACAGTGTGCTGCATAACATTCTGTGTATTACAATCTGCTGAAACCCTAAGTTTCCATAAATAGCCTGTCTCTGGATGCTTAAAATGCATAGCCTGATCAATATAGTCACATTGTGCACATTTCTGACATTTACGTGTACCCCATTGCCTTTCCCCTAAATGATGATATAATCTAAGGTAACATAAACATTGTTTAAGGCTCTTTTTGTTTTTATACACGAAAACAGACCATTGGCCTACCAGCTCTTTTATCAGTCTGTAAAATATGCAATTACTTCTAACCACTGCCCTAATCCTATTGACCTCTGATGTACAGGTAATAACCAGGGGCATTTTCACAGAACTGCTTTCACTGTACTTAACTGTATTATTTCATTGTGAAAAATAGGGCTTGGTCCTCCCTCGTCTTTACTGTATGCCTTGTCAATTTCCACATGTCCATACCCTCTACTCATAAAGTCATCCTGTAAATGGCATAGTCCCTCTTGAAAGTCCTTGTCATTACAGGATAAATGTGAAGTCCTCTTAGCCTGTCCTTTAATAATATTACTAAAAATGTGTTGTGGATGCATACTTTCCCTGTGCAGATATGTGGGATGATGACATTCTTTCCTGTGAATGCTGATGGTTAGACCAGTTCCTTCCTTGACAATAGTTACATCCAAAAAAAATCAAGTTTTATTCATGGATTTGCTTAGGGTAAATTTAAGAAAGTTACTGCTGGTTTTCAGTTATTGGGTATAGAGTTCTAAACTCTCTTTATCCCCCTGCCAGCCTATAAAAAGATCTTCCACAAGACATTGATATATTATTATATGTGGGTTCAAATTATTTAGAATATACTGGTACTCCCATTCCATCATTACTAAATTGGCATAGGAGTTTGGACAGCTAGTGCCCATAGCAACTCCTGTTTTTTGCCAGTAGCACTTGCCTTTGAAGAAAAATATGTTATTGTCTAGAACTAATTCCAGAAGTAGACAGAATAGGTCCACCTGTTTTTATTCAAACTTTCCATATCTATCTCAGTCACTTTTCACCATCATTATCCCCTCCTGATTGGGAATATGATTGGGAATACATGTAAACAATGAGATCACATCTAGAGTTGCCAGGACCTCAATGCATTTACTGTTCTCTCCATTGGTTGCCTTATATAGATCCTTTAAAAAATGTTCTGTATCCCTTAACACTACCTCAGATTCATCCAAAACCTTTCAAAGTTGTTTATCCAGAAACCTAGAGATAGACTCTGTCAACCAGTCCCCACCCACTACAATGGGTCTAAACAGAGGCCTCATGGGATGCTTATGTATTTTTGGTAACCCATGCATTTGGGGTGTAAGTGGATTCTGCACTATTAATACCAAAAAGGAGTGCAGTCACACGAAGGAAGATCTCCAAAAAGTTAAAATGAACTTATAATATCACCAAACACGCACAAAACACTTCCACATTAATGCTCTTCACCAAAATCGCGTTTTCATCTCCTCACTGGACTTCATCAGATCTGATGAAGTCCAGTGAGGAGACGAAAACGCGATTTTGGTGAAGAGCGTTAATGTGGAAGTGTTTTGTGTGTGTTTGGTGATATTAAAAGTTCATTTTAACTTTTTGGAGATCTTCCTTCGTGTGACTGCACTCCTTTTTGGTATTATTGGTGTTTTGTGGAGAGCTGCCGTTTTTTGAATTTATTTGGATTCTGCACTATAAAATAATTATACAGTTCCTTAGTGACAAGTCCTAAATTCAGACAATCTAATAAGCAGTTGTCAAGCCTGCGTTTCAAGTCATGCACAATTACTGCATCAATACTAACATAAGTGTTTAAATCACTAAGCATAGTAGACATACTGTCATAATAATAAGTTAAATCAAGAACAACCACTGGTCCCCCCTTATCTGCCGGACGAATAACAATATTTGTGTTGCGTTGCATTTCTAAGGCTTGTCGTTCACTTTTAGTTAAATTTATTTATTTTACATTTGTTGACCGGGAACGTCAGACTGGGTATATGCCCATTTTCAGCGGAGGCCCGGGGAGAAAAGCTCCATATATTCAGACATATGAGATTTAAATAATATAAGAGTACAATCTAGCATATCAGATGAAAAAAGAAACAGTAAAATTATAGTAAAGACACAGTTCAACAGGAGAAATGACCAATATGTCAGAGTATAATATCACAAGGAAGGCTCCATATATTCAGACAAGCAGAATTTCACATAATATAAGAGTATAATCTAGCATTTCAGAGGGGAAAAAACAGTAGCAAAGACACAGTCTGACAGGTAATGACATATGTCAGAATATAATAGCAATATAAGGTGCAAGACATTTGCCTAGTAGTATTAATTTCTCACCTAGAGAAAAGAGTAAACATCGTACTGCAATCATCTGCTAATTAAAGGATATGAAATAGTAATGAAATACGGATAACCTGTTGACAGCTAATAGTAGAGTTGGCAGATAATTAGTGGTACAGGAGAAAGGGGGGGGGTTAGTTGGGTATGGACAAGGACATAGCCAGTAAGATTTTAGGTATGCTTTAAGAGCATTTTTGAACAGACTGGAAGGAAGGGTAGTTATGGCAGTGGGAAGTGAGTTCCAGATTTTGGATATGGAGTAGGAGAATAGCGCTTCCCCTGCAGAGTTGTTGGGTTTGGTGACTTGGAGTAGATTTTTGTTGCAGGAGCGAAGGGGTCTGGAGGATTGGTAGGGTTGGAAAGGTCTATGAAGTGAGGGAATTTTAAGAGGGTGGTTTACAAGTTTGTGAGCAAAGGTAAGTTGGGTTAGGTGTAGGAGTTGGGGGAGGTCAAGCCAGTCTAGGTTTCTAAGGGAGACACAGTGGTGACTGCGGTGGGAGTCCTCTGATGCAAATTTTGCAGTTTTATTGTAGCAGGCTTTGAGTTTCTTTAGGTCTGTTTGTCGAAGATTTGTAAGTATGGGTGATGCATAGAGTAGGGCTGAGATTAGTTGGGAAGTTGCAGTAGAGATTCTGACTGGTTTGGTTAGGTATTGTTGGTTTCTATACAAGGCACCCAGTTTTTTGTGGACTTTTTTATTGTGAGTGATATGTGAGTGTCAAATTTGAGTTCATTGTCAATCTGTACACCGAGTAGCTTAGTGTGGGCTGTTGGTGAGTTGGAAGTGTTGTCTTTAGCAAGTATGTTGAAATGGAGGATGTTCGGGGTAGATTTTGAGGGTTGAAAGATGAGGAGTTTAGTCTTATTTGGGTTGAGGAGGAGTTGAGCATTTAATAGCCAACTTTCAACAGAAGAGAAAGATGCTTGAGTGATCTGTTGTAGTTCTGTTAGAAGTGGAGCTGAGCAGATGAGAGTGGCATCATCTGCATACTGTATGAGGGAGGCATGTTTGGTGGCGGTGTGCATGTCATTGGTCAAAATGGAGAAAAGCAAGGGGCCAAGGATGAAGCCTTGGGGAACCCCGAGAGTAACAGGGAGGCGAGGGGATAGATCATTGTGCCAGACAACTGACTGCTGGCAGCCATGTAGATAGCGGTGGAACCAAGTGATAGCAGGTATGGAAAAGGAGAGGTTGGAGAGTGCAGAGAGTAGAAGATCATGTGATACAATATCAAAAGCCTCTGATGGGTCAAGAAATACAGCAGAGGAGAAAAGGCCATTGTTTTTATGTTGGAGAATGATGTTAGTGAAGGAGAGCAGATCAGTTGTGGTGCTAAGGTGTGGTCTGAAACCATGCTGTGTGTAGGAGAGGAGATTATTGTCTAGGAGATAACTGGAGATCTGTGAGTTGATACATTTTTCGAGTATCTTGGAGAGAGGCGAGAGGATGATAATGTGGCGGTAGTTGGAGATGTCTGTTGAGGGGCCGCCTTTGTGTAGGGGTATGATGTGGGATATTTTCCATAAGGTTGGCACATAGGACTCAGATATGGAGCAGTTGATTAATATGGAGATTGGATAAGCTAAAACATCAGCTGCTATATTTAGGTATTCTGTGAGCAGGTTGTCAGCTGCTAGTCTTGTGGGTTTAAGTTTTGTCAGTAGTTTTTTTATGTTGGAGGTGGGTACTGTGGAAAGGAAGAAGGGAGGGAGGGGTGGAGTTTGTTTGGGTGTGGGGGGTGTTGATGTAGGGAAGTGTTTTTTTAGTTAGAGATAGAAAGGTCTCTGTAAAATGTTTGTTGAAAGAGTCAGCTATGCTACAGGTGGAGAGAGGGGTGGTTGGTGTGGGGGGGGGTTTATCTTCCGTGGGCAGAGGATAGAGTTAATTGTGGACCAGAATTGCTTTGGGTTGTTTTGGGAGGAGTTTAGGGATGTCTGATAGAAAAGGGCTTTGTCTGCTTTTACTTGCTTTTTGACTTTGTTACGTAGTTCAAGGAATAGTTGCCTATCTGAGGGGTTTTTGGTTGTGCTCCATTATTCCCATATTTTATCCCTGGATTTCAAAAGGTCTTTGGTGGGTTTTTTTGTAGCCAGGGGGATTTTTTAGTTCGGATTTTGGTGCATCTTTGCATGGGAGTTAAGCATGTTGAGGAAACTGCTGTTAAAGTAGTGGACTGCTTCATCTAGGTTGAGGTATTTTAGGGGTGACCAGTTTATTTTTTTGTAGGCAGGTGGTGAAGGAGCTGGAGTTGAATTTAGCTTTGTAGCGAATGTGTCGATGGACAATGGGTTTTCTGCTATATTTGTGGTGTTTTAGTAGGAGGGTTGGGGAGTGGTCACTTAGGGAGTCAGGTAAGGAGCCTGCCAGGTAAGAGTGAGGATTTTTGTTGACTAGGGCCCAATCAAGAATAGTGTGATTATTGGGGTTTTTATTTATCCTGGTTGGGGATTGTATAAGCTGTGAGAAGCCATGGAGATCTAGGTGGAGTGCTGGGGGTTTACTATTGCAGGATAGCCAGTTGATGTTAAAGTTACCAAGTATGATGGTTTCTTGGGGTAGGGAGAGATTGGCCCAGTTTAATAGGTTTTCACAGAGGGTATATTTTGGCCTGGAGGGAAGTAGCAGCCTATTAAGTTTTCTTAGGATTTAATTTTAGGGTAGCATAGAGGATTTCTTCCTTGTCAAGGTGGGGAGCTGACTGGATGAGAATTTGGATATTGAGGTGATGTTTATACATCAGTTCCACTCCTTCTCCTTTTCTGGAGATTCTGTTCCCTGTGACTGAATAGCTCATACAAATCATTTTCACAGGCTAATAAGACAACTTCAACAGCAGGTGGCAATGCTGGTACAAATGCACTAAGCTTTTTAAATAATTTAACTTGATTGTTTTCACCATCATTACCAAACATTAATTTTAATGCTAAATTACGTGCAGAGAGATGAAACTCAACAAGCAATTCTGTAATGTTAGCCCCAGTAGTAGGGCAAAAGTCAAACCTTTAGTCAGCAGCGACTCTTCTGCTGTTGTTAAACACTAGCTGGAAATGTTCCAAACAAAACTCCTTGTTCCAACTCCCACATGTTCTTGATGGTTCTGGTTTGGTTAGATGGTGGCGGCTCCTTCTTCTTCTGGCCCCCTCTGTAGTTGTCTAAATTGTGAGACTTCCTTCTGGTACTGTGATATGGCAGGGGTAATCCTGCAAAAAGAAGATGAAGATTCCAGTTGGGGATGAAGTATTTTACGCCTCACAACTGGACCCATTTTCGTTGTCTTTGCTATCAGAACGACATTACTCAAACCTTGACACTCCCCTACCAGGGTGGAGTATGTAGAAGTTTGTGGCTCTGGTGACATCACTTTACCTCATATGGGACAACAGTGACATTGCAAAGAACTGGACGTCCCTCCAAAATTGAAGAAAACACAAGACAAAAACTGGTCAGGGAGGTTGCCAAGAGACCTACGGCAACACTGAAGGAGCTGCCGGAATTTCTGGCAAGTACTGGTTGTGTACTACATGTGACAACAATCTGTTGTATTCTCCATATGTCTGGACTATGGGGTAGGGTTGCAAGACAGAAGCCTTTTCTTACACAGAAAAACATCCAGGCCCAGCTAAAATTTGCAAAAACAATACATCAAGTCATTTGGTGCAAAAACAACACTTTGCATCACCAAAAGAACACCATCCCCGCATGGTGGTGGCAGTATCATGCTTTGGGGTTGCTTTTCATCAGCTGGAACTGGGGCTTTAGTCAAGGTGGAGAGAATTATGAACAGTTCCAAATACCAGTCACTTTTGGTCCAAAACCTTCAGGCATCTGCTAGAAAGCTGAAGATGAAGAGGAATTTCACATTTCAACACGACAATGACCCCAAGCATACATCCAAATCAACAAAAGAATGGCTTCACCAGAAGAAAATTAAGTTTTGGAATGGCCCAGCCAGAGCCCAGACCTAAAGCCATAGAAAATCTGTGCGATGACCTGAAGAGGGTTGTGCACAAGAGATACCCTCGCAATCTGACAGATTTGGAGCACTTTTGCAAGGAAGAGTGGGCAAATACTGCCAAGTCAAGATGTGCCATGCTGACAGACTCCTACCCAAGAAGACTGAATGCTGTAATTAAATCAAAAGGTGCTTCAACAAAGTATAAGTTTAAGGGTGTGCACACTTATGCAACCAGCATATTGTACGTTTTTTTATTTTTTATATTTTCCCCCAACAGATTTGTTTGTTTTTCAATTGAATTGTACAGGTTACAGGTCACATTAAAGGTGGGAAAAGTTTTGAAATGATTTATTGGGGTCTCATTTTTTTGTATCACAAAAGCTTGGCATTTTAACAGGGTGTAACAGAGTGTACACTTTTTATATCCGCTGTAGGCGACGTTTATTCACTATACTTGACAGCTAATCATTCCTCTTTCTATTTTTTTTTTCTCTTTATACTGTTTTTTTTGGGGTCTGACTGTTACAAAACTTCAAAGAAACAAGTAGATTCATCAAGGTACACCCTTCACGCTACGCAGTGTACCACTTTCTGTCAAAACATTTTAGAATGTGTTTATAGCACTTCTTAAATACATTTTGACTCATTCATCATACCATGGCTCACTGACGTTGCCTGTTTTACAGTATAACACAAGCTTCTGCAGCCATATACTTCCAAATATCTACAGTCAGCCACTCCAGAACACTTAGTTTACTATTTATATGCCTGATCCCTTGACCGTCAGCATTATATAGGAACCTTAAAAATACCACCCTTGACCGTCAGCATTATACAGGAACCTTAAAAATAATTATTCTGAGTGAATTTAACTTAGGCTAGAAAGGCTCGCATAAAGTGCAGATAAATAAATAATAATAATAATAATAATAATAATAATAGCCATTTGTTAACCAGAAGGCCCATTAGACTCACAGTCCCTTCACTAGGGTAACCCAAAAGCAATGTTTGATTAAGTGACTTGCTCAAGATCACACATTATAAGTTCATAGGAGGTCACTAGGGTAGCAGCCCTAGAGCCTTTACAACCCTAGCCATGTTAATCCCAGTATCCCCATTTGTTCTTTTTGGGTGATTCACAGAATGAATTTATGAACAGATCAGCTCTGTGATCAATACCGGCTACCCCTGTCCATGAGGGACATGGGTGCAACCTCATGGGTGATTCTGTGATCTTCCATCCAATTATCTAGGTTCTGTTTGTATAGGGTCAGTGAGGAGCTCTGTTTTACATAAATAGGAAGGATATTCCAGAGAAGCGGCAGTCTCGGGGAGACAGACCTGTCTCTCCAGCATGTTCTGTTAATGTCACAAGCTAGGTTGAGATCCCTAGAGTGACTGACTCTTGTGCCATGTGACTTGTGGATGTGCAGCATTTCCATTAGGGCAGGGTAGGAGATTGCCGTATAGGCCAGGCACAAGTCACCTCTCAGCAGCCTATAAGATACAAAGTAGTGACAGGGCTTTCAGCCTGTCCACGTAGGTCATGGTTTAGAGTCCCTGTATTTTCTTAATGAAAAACCTCTGAGGTCTCTCCATCTGCTGCAGGTGTCTGATGAGGTACATGCAAAAGGGTGCATTATACTCTATTAGTGGTCTGATGAGGGTCAAGTACAGTGGAGTTATAACTTCCCGTGACCTGGATGCCTTTGCTTATGAGGTGTGCTACGTAGAAGGCTTTCCTTACCACTTTGGAAACTTGGTGGTCAAAGTTTAGATTGCTATCAACCTGTATTCCCAAGTCTCGCACCAGTAGGTTGGAACTCAGGTGGGTGCTGACAGTAATGTACTTTGCAGGGAATTCCATTTTACCAAAGGGAATAATAATGCATTTTTTTTGCATTCAGTTTTAGACAATGGCTTTGACATCAATCATTTGTTTGTGTTAGCCCTTCTTATAATATGTTGACATTGTTGAGGGACTCAATGATTGCTCCCAAATAAGAGGTGAGGGACTCAGATCCTGTATCATGGAAACTACCGGATGCAGCCTTAAACCTCTGTGCCAACTGCCTCTCTTACCAACCTATCACAAGTAATCACTGACAGCACAAGTTCAAACCCTTGAACAGGTAAAAACATGCTCTTAAATGTAATAATTACAAATGGATGTGCTTCACAATATCAAAGTACCTAAAAACTGAACCTTACAACATTGATCTAAAAAGATCAACTGTCAAAACACCAAGAGAAAAAAAAGCAACTAGTGCTTTTTTTTTTTTTTTTTTGCAAGAGGGCAAGCCCCCTGCTGATTTTATATATATATATATACAAACTCTGAGATCACACAGCAGTGGGGCACATGCAAATCCCCACTCCCCATTTCACCATGACCTCCCATACAGTGATATCAGAAGAGCCGATGAAATGATTCTGCAAACAATTCTGCTGGCATTACAGACATTTGATATTATGAACATTCAGCTATCTAAAGCACTTCCTTACAAATACACACGATAAGTGAAAGATATATATATATATATATATTATTTGACTCAATGACTAACCATTCCTTCATACTCTTGACTTGGTTTCTCAGATCTAATAAACTTTGCACACAAATTATCCTGACAAAACAGAATATAATAAACCTTCCTCACAAATTATCTGGAAGAAACTAAATCTAATAAACCTGCCTCACAAATTATCCTGATGAAAAAGACTCTAATAAACCTTCCTCACAAATTATCCTGCAAAACAGGATCCATGTTATTAAGAGAATTAGAACTTCCACAACAGCCCACTATGTATAGCTTTAAAGATCCGGTATCGGCTAGGTCAATTTTATTTTTACAATCTACTATCTCCTATCTAAAAACAATAATAATTCAAAGCCATAGAGTCCCCTAGGCTAACATCTGAAGTCAAGCAACTGATGACAGATATAAAATTTAAGCAGAATGGAACAGAAAGCAAATAGTCCTGCTAAATATGTTACTTCCCCGTTACTGTTAATAATTATAACTAGATGTATATATTATATAGTTGTTTGAAGTAAAACTGCAGTATTAATGGAGATAGGCAGCTCCCAAATGCTTTATCCCATGCATGGATCCCTTCGAATTACCTAGGGTATGATCCCAGTACTTCTCATTAGGGGTCATATATAATTATTGACCATGGGATGGGTAAGGCCAGTCTCTAACCAAATGGGATAGTTTAATTTGAGCACAAAAAGGGAAACTGGATAGGCTTAAAATGGCCCAAAAGAGTAGCCAGCCTAGTACTTACCTATGAACCTATGAAATTACTGGCATCCAGAAACATTGCTAGAATCAATACCAATAAACAATGAAAGCATACCATAAAACAAAAAAACAGAATTAGTACAGCAGTAGGAGTAGGGCTTCTCCAAATAGCACTCTAAACATAAACTCTTTAAATGACTTAAAAGATGACATTTCTCTCATATATACCCTATCCATGTCCCTTAATGCTGATGTTTTATTTGGTTGCATGTGTTTCACTGTGGCCAGATTTTGCTGGATCAGTCTTTCATGGTGAAGTTGATCAGATTATGCTACAGACAAGTTACAGTTCCCCAACTGTAGCATAATTCCCATTTGTTTCACTTTTGTTGCAGTTGTGTGATACGAAGGGAGAGTATGGGGACAAAGCATCCAAGTTAGAGGACACAGGGGATGGATTTTGTACTTATTTGTGTAAGGTATGATTAAATGTGTAGGGTATCCAGGTAGCGAGACTATGTTGATATATATATATATATATATATATATATATATATGTGTGTGTGTGTGTGTGTGTGTCATATCGGAGGTGGAGTATACATATGTGCTCCAACTTTATATATGTATCATTTACACAAACTAAGTACTGTTCCTCCATTCCCCTGATAGTACCAGAGGCACAACTACATTACCAGCTTAGTTCTCTGTCCTTCTCTCTCTCTCTGTAATGCTCAATATCCACAAACTTTCAGTGTCAGCCCAATAAAGTCTATTCCTATGTTTCAGAGGGGTGTTGCACAATATGGTGACAGCACTTTATATCGAGCTAACATGGACCACATATCACGGTATGTTAATGAGACCAGATAGAACTTAAGTCAGTGAATCACTTAGTCCGTGAACTGTACCAGCCAAACCACACAACATGAAATGTACATGTACTGTGTAGCATGAAGCATGTAATGTGTAAGCATGAATGCCTGACCAGGAAGTACATCTAGTGCAAAAAACTCTGTGCAGCACGTGATTGTGCAGCACGCGAGTCAACAACATGCACCCGTGCAAATGGGTCTACCATATTGGTCCTTTAGTTAACCTAGAGAGTGGCCATAGCTGATTTCTCCAGGGTGAACCATAAGATTGTGACATGACATGCCATGAAGAGGAGGATTTCCCTCTTCATCCTGCACAAGGACTTTAAGGAGCACTTGCTGTGGCACTATGATGACCCCATTAAAAAGTCTGGCTCCTAGTTCATGTTAGCAGAAATGCTGTTGAATGCCATGGGCATCACCCATAGAGGGGGCACAGTGCATGCATTACCACGATGACCTGGAGCAGCACCACTATACCATGTGTTGCCATGGAGGAGCCGATGTTCAGGGGATGTAGCCAGAGATGTAATGGAAGTATTTTTTGGCCATTCCTTTCATACTATTTTATGCACTGCCCACCTATGCTTAACCATATTTCCTTTGTATTCCAGCTGAGTTGACTGCCGCAGGAACAAGGAGTACTTTCCAGGCAAAGAGATGCATACATGTCGTATAGTATGTTATAACTCTGCAACACCAATGCACTTTTGCTCTTTGCCTACTATACAATTGACTGTCAAACTCTTTTGCTGTGTGTGTGTGTTTTTCTTCAAATTGCACTTCTGTTATCTGTCAATTTGTGTACTTTACTTTAAAAACTGTGTGTAAACTCTATCTCCCTTATCGTATTACACTTCTTTGTATTACCTGTAATTTCCTGCATTTTTTTATTTAGCTACTTACATTTCTTTGCCAGGGTCATGGCTAAAAATAGTCTTTGGACCAGCCCACCCACCCAATTACCAAATGGTAGTAAATAAATAAAAATAAATAAATCTTTGTTTATCACTCCTGTAAAAAGAATTTTATTTCATATTAGAGCTCTGCAAACTACAGGAACACTGTTGAAGTTAGTCCCCAAACCATGTTGTTTGTCAGAAAATATATCTCGTTTTCATCTACAATATATGTTCAGTAATTTTCTTAAAAAAAAACGTTTTCTAGAAGTTTTCCTATTAAACAAATGTGAACCATAGATGCAAAGTCGCTGATTGATCTAAGAGTATGGCTTTTTGGAAGTGGTCTGATCACAGCATATTTAAAATTGAAACAGATATCACCAGACTTAGAAGAACGTTTAAATAGATGAGTCCTTCATTTAGCTATTACTGTGCAGCCCGATTTTAAGATTGTGGAATGCAAAAAGCGGTATGTTGGAAATCATGGGAATGAAAGGTTTTGTAGGTCTGTTTCAACTTGTTTATAGTGAATTTTATTAAAATAAGCAAATGCACTATTTAGAGTCTGGCAAAGGTATGGATTTTTAGAAGATGCTGTTTAATGAGAAGGAAAAAACCTGGTGGTTAAATAAATCAAAATGTGAAAATCTAGTGGAGCCTGTTGGACATAGTATTGCCTTTACTAGACTTGTAAAATATAGGGCCAGAATCATGAACCTCTAAACTAAGTGTAAACAAAGTGTACACCATTTTGAGTGACTAGACAACACAAGCATAACTCCAACCTTCTTTCTTCTAATTTTAGTTTTCCTATTGATTTTCTTGCAACTTTAAAATTGAGGGGGATTTTCGTAAAGGTAACCGCAATGGGTAGACTACATGTGCACTTAGTGTAATCCTTCTGAATGAATAGAAAGCACAAAAATGTGACAGGGATGTTCTTGAATATAGACTGTGCACACTTAGTTTAGACATTCATGAATCTGGCCCATGAGGTTTGCTATGTCTTTAATAGTTTTCAGTTTTTTTAGGATATCTCAGTAATAAAGTTTTATCTCTTCTTAGGCAGCTATTTTCATTTGCATGTGTAGCTATTCTACAGCTGTTTTTTTTTTAGTTATTGCTATGTTTTATGATATTTTGTATAGTTTTGTTTATTGTCAGAATTCTTTTTCCAAGTTGTGAGGCCTTGTCCACACACTTTAGCTGTGTTTTGGAGTAAAGCCAGGAAACTCTATTACCTCTAACGCTATTTTGTGTTAGAGGGCAGAGTCTGACATGAATTGGGGTTAATAAATTCTGAAAAGGAGGAGAATGTTGGTGTAAGATTTGTGTAATTGTGTATCACATGCCAGTCGATTACTGCAAACTCAGTAAGGAGCAGGAGTGTCTCAGCTGATTCAGGAATCTGTCCATTTTCTGTCTAGATGGAAGGACGTTTCCTATCCTTCAATGCACCACAGGCAAATGCAGGGTAGTGATCACTAAAACAATATGCAGATACTTAACATTGCAGGAATCTATCAGGGAAGTTTGTAATTGTTACATCTAGTACAGTGTGGTGATTACTGAATGGGGTTACATCTGCCAGGCTCAATCACTATTTGGTAGAGATTATAAGCTAATTTTAATGAAGGCTATTTACTGCTGCTGTGGATCCGCAGACCTAATGATGTCCTTAAAATGGAATAACGATTGAGACGACCGTGCTAAGGTTCCGCAGACATAATGATGTCCTTAAACTGGAATAATGACTGAGAGGACCGTGCTAAGGTCCCACAGATGTAATGATGTCCTTAAACTGGAATAACAATTGACAGGATCGTGCTAAGGTGCCGCAGACGTAATGATGTCCTTAAACTGGAATAACGAGTGAGAGGACCGTGCTAAGGTCCCACAGTCATAATGATGTCCTTAAACTGGAATAACGATTGAGAGGACTGTGCTAAGGTCCCGCAGATGTAATGATGTCCTTAAACTGGAATAACAATTGACAGGACCGTGCAAAGGTCCCACAGACATAATGATGTCCTTAAACTGGAATAACAAATGAGAGGACCATGCTAAGGTCCTCCAGATGTAATGATGTCTTTAAACTAGAATAATGATTGAGAGGACCATGGTAAGGTTCCACAGATGTAATTAAGTACTTAAACTGGAATAAAGAGTGAGAGGACCGTGCTAAGGTCCCACAGACGTAATGATGTCCTTAAACTGGAATAATGATTGAGAGGACCATGTTAAGGTCCCGCAGACATAATGATGTCCTTAAACTGGAATAAGGACTGAGAGGAACATGCTAAGGTCCCACCGATGTAATGATGTCCTTAAATTGGAATAACAAGTGAGAGGACTGTTCTAAGGTCCCACAGACGTAATGATGTCCTTAAACTGGAATAACAAGTGAGAGGACCGTGCTAAGGTCCTCCAGATGTAATGATGTCCTTAAACTGGAATAACAACTGACAGGACCGTGCTAAGGTCCCACAGATGTAATGATGTCCTTAAACTGGAATAACAAGTGAGAGGACCATGGTAAGGTCCCACAGATGTAATGATGTCCTTAAAATGGAATAATGATTGAGAGGACTGTGGTAAGGTCCCACAGATGTAATAATGTCCTTAAACTGGAATAACGATTGAGAGGACCGTGCTAAGGTCCCGAAGATGTAATGATGTCCTTAAACTGGAATAACAAGTGAGAGGACCGTACTAAGGTTCTGCAGATGCAATGATGTCCTTAAACTGGAATAACAAATGAGAGGACCATGCTAAGGTCCTCCAGATGTAATGATATCCTTAAACTGGAATAACAAATGAGAAGACCATGCTAAGGTCCTCCAGACGTAATGATGTCCTTAAACTGGAATAACAATTGAGAGGACCGTGGTAAGGTCCCACAGACGTAATGATGTCCTTAAACTGGAATAACGATTGGGAGGACTGTGGTAAGGTCCCACAGATGTAATGATGTCCTTAAACTGGAATAAGGATTGAGAGGAACATGCTAAGGTCCCGCAGATGTAATGATGTCTTTAAACTGGAATAACAAATGAGAGGGCCATGCTAAGGTGTCGCAGACATTATGATGTCCTTAAACTGGAATAACGATTGAGAGGAACATGCTAAGGTCCTCCAAATGAAATGATGTCCTTAACAGGAATAACAAGTGAGAGGACCATGCTAAGGTCCTGCAGATGTAATGATGTCCTTAAACTGGAATAACAAGTGAGAGGACCGTGGTAAGGTCCTGCAGACATAATGATGTCCTTAAACTGGAATAATGACTGAGAGGACAGTGCTAAGGTCCCACAGATGTAATGATGTCCTTAAACTGGAATAATGAGTGAGAGGACTGTGCTAAAGTCCCGCAGAAGTAATGATGTCCTTAAACTAGAATAACGATTGAGAGTAGCATGCTAAGGTCCTCCAGATGTAATGATGTCCTTAAACTGGAATAACAAGTGAGAGGACCGTGCTAAGGTCTCACTGACATAATGATGTCCTTAAACTGGAATAACAAGTGAGAGGACCTTGCTAAGGTCCTCCAGATGTAATGATGTCCTTAAACTGGAATAATGATTGAGAGGACCATGCTAAGGTCCCATAGATGTAATGATGTCCTGAAACTGGAATAACAATTGAGATCTTTTAACTAGATGTCAACCAATTCAGCAGATGAATGGAGGTATATACAATGCAGCTACTAATATTCTGGAGTGTATACATAAGAAAATGTGTACTATAACACAGCCTAGGGTATCACCAACAAGAAAAGGCCAAATATTAGAAGACTTATGGACAAGAAACATTACTTTTCCTTGTATTTAATTAGGTCTGTTGACATAAAAATGTCAAGCTCTGTTCTTACAGACATACAAAGGCAGATTTGTGTATTTCATCCAGGATTCAGTTAGGCAAAGAGTGCTTAGCTAATGCTGGCTTATCCAAGATCTGAAAGTGGACCATTTGCTGTTTATACTTCCTATTTTTAGCAGAGGCATTTTCAGATTCATACAGCAATACACTTTACAAGCCAGAATCAATCCATGAACAATAATCACCTTGCCACTACCCATGGCACATACCTCTCAACTGTCCAGATTTTCACAGAATATCCAGACTTTTGCCTCATATTTTTGGTCTGTTCCTCAGAATATTTGTGGTTTCTGGCAAATCACCGGGATGCTCTAAGGACTGAAGTCACCAAATAATGCCATACATTTGAGTTTCAGACTTTTATTTATTTATTTATTTGTTTATTTATTTAACATTTGTTGACCGGGAATGTCCGACTAGGTTCCACAGAGCCTGTTTTCAGCGGAGGCCCGGGGAGAAGTGATACTTCAAATCACTCAGAAAACGTATGTTAGCACATACCATGTTACTTTAGTAACTTTCTACATTAACACATTTATAACAACAATATTTAAAATCTGTCCCTATTTTGGGCCTTTGCCTCCCCCCCCATTCTGTCAGGCTTTGTCCAGATTTGTTGCACTAAGAGGCTGTGAGGTAGGATAGGGCACCTCCTGCCATCAGAAGGTCAAAGCAAGTCAGGCCAAGGATGAATTCATGAGTGCCTATCTAACTGCCGTGGTTTGCATTAAAGCAAGATTGCATATCACTCCAGAGGTGGGGAAGTTGAGAGTAATAAATCTCTCCCACAACGTGTCTTACTTATTTGAGTGCAATGCAAGTCTTTAGTTCAAGTGTTTGTAGAACCAGTAGTTTTGAGTTGAGGTAAGAAATCAGAGCAGGATGGGTCCTTATCAGCACTTAATAGTAGAAATAAATGAGAGCAGTTCCTGGGTTGGGTTGAATATCCCCTGCAATAAGTATTTTCAAGAGAATTATAGCAATTGCATGCTTGCATTTTTATAGAAAATAAGAGTGCGGTTATATTTGACTATTAAGCTGATTCTGAACGTAATCTGTTGAGGTGATACCCATGCACCCTGCATTTTAAGTCAGTCCAGCATATATTTATAGAGACAAGATTAATGTTACCAATACTGGGTAAAATAGCTTCACAAGAGGCAGCGTTGTTTGCAGTACTTTATAGAGAAAAGTCCTTTATGATCAGCTCTTCTCTGGTAAGGTATGGTATGAACAAGAATCACCAAAGGCACAAGAGTAACATTTTATTAAAGAAACTGCACATGAGGGGGGTTGACATAATGGTTAAGATATTTGCCTTACAGACACAATGTACAGGGTTTGATGCTCACATGAGCTAACTGGACAGGCTTAAAATGGCTCAGAAGGGCAGCTAGCCCAGTACTAATCTATGAACCTATGAGAAAAATGATATACTCTAGAAATAGAGAAAAAATTATTTAAAAGGGGAAGCAATTAAGTATTTTTTACTGACGCTGTTGTAGATGAATGGAACAGCAGTCCCCTAAATGGTAATGAACTCATCGACAATAAAATAATTCTGGGAGGTAATGGACATACATAAAACAATAGTAAAGAGAAGGAATAAGTTAAGTACATAATGAATTACAAGAGTGGGCACTTCTTGGACTAGGGAGTGAACATGCAAGGTGAGCACAAGCACCCCTCATTTGCATTATACTAGGCAACGGACATGCGAGGTGAGCACAAGCACCCCTCATTTGCATTATACTAGGGAACGGACATGCGAGGTCAGCATTACCTCCTAGGTTTGAGTGGGCTACTTTGAAAGAGGCAGGTTTAAGTAGGGGCTGGAAACTACATTGGGTATATCAGGAATGTTTTTTTTTTTATGATTATACTGAGGATTGGGAATACTTGGTATCAATGTAAATGCATTTGGTTTTAAACAGGACTAAGATTTCTTACTGATACAGAAACCATGTGATGTTACAGAAGGTGTTTTCTAACTTTCAAGGTTTGGAACTGAAAACATGGGTACCTAGCAATGTCACCGACGGAAAAGTGACTCTTCTGGTTTGGTAACCAAAGCATCATATAACCACAGGTCTTCGGAAATGCAAACTTAGCTAAGGAAGTTTGCACAATAGTTGAGTACAGACGGCAAGCAAAGGAATGCACCTTTCCTAGACATAGCAGCATGACACCCCCTTCTCCCCTCCCCTCTGACTCCAGTCTGGGGAAAGCCAAATATATGGGTAAGAGGTACAAGGTGCCAGGGGGAGCAACTGATGGTCAGAGCATCACTGGTGCCAAAAAAAAAAGAATAAAGCAAAATTCATCTCTGTTCTGCCCTGTGCTGTGTGCGCTGTACGTCTTCACATTGCATTTCCCACTGAAGATTGTTACATATAATGGCATCCATGAGTTACATTGTGTAGCCTCAACACTGCCCTGAAACCAGGGCAATGTGTGTTGCTAAGCAACCAAATAATAAAGTGATTGGTATTAAATAACCATAAATACTTTGTCCAAAAAGATATGTGCTGACTATTAATACACTCTTCCACGTTATGCTACAAATCATCCTAATCAAGTAAGATGAATTGAAAAAAGTAAAAGAAGAAACAACGTGTAAATATAAACATTAACAATACATATTTAGTACTTTCTTATATATGCCATCAATCAAATACATTGATCTGGGGGTTTAACATTTACACTTGAGTATTTTTACTCAGTATATATTGTGTTTTTCAACTAGCTGTGTTGTGTAAATAGTGATTTGTCACAGCCTTTTTTTTTTTGGATTATTCCTAAAATAGTTACTGCATGCAATATTCCATAAGGCAGATATTTAACAATTAAGTTAACCTGAGTACATTAGTAATTTGAAATGTTACGTATCACTTTAAACAAATCCAGCTGACCATGATTTTAGGAATGCCATTCTGTTTTCTTTTAAAATACCTTTACAAAGCTTTCTAAATTTGGTGTGTCTCTAAAAGAATGATGACAACAGCAGTGAAGCATTACAGTTACAGCTCCAGTGCTCTTAAATAAATCCAAACTAAGCCCTTTGTTCACAACACAAAGCATTTGGCCTCAGTAGAAGTAACAGGGGGGTGCATGACCACAGCAGCACAGCAAACAAAACAGTCTCTTGCTACATATTCTCCACGTAACATTACATCTCTCCATTTCAGGTGTCACTGCTTGCTATACTATATTAGTGTGATGGAAGAAGGAGACAGTAACCCTGTCTAGCCTGCCCTTTTAATTATCTTAACGTTCTGCCTCTCCACCATGCCTGCCTTCCCCCATGCACTCTTAGATTATTATGTGCATTATCCCTCAACACTACTGTTCCAGCTGTCCTTTCCATTAACATTTCCTGACTCTCTATACTGTACAGTTGTCGATTAACAATGATCAAATGACAGAAATAGCATAAATATGAATTTAACTCTTCAACCAGCTCTTTCCTGTTCCTTCTTATACTGGCAGATACTTCAGAAGGTAATGCTTTAATATAATATTCTGTCAGTTGCATGGCTACTTCGTATTAACACAAACCAGCTACTTGTTAAATATTTAAAGAATGCCCTGTTATTCTACATTGAGTTACGCAGGTTTAACAAAATCTTATGCACCATCTGACATCATCAACATATAGTACCAACTGTCTGGCTACTACCTACAAGACATTGTACCACTACATGTGTTTTCTTTAATGTGATGTGCTTGGATACTGTGGCTTTTTAGAGAATACATATTTTCCAGGGTTTTAAATGCATCTTCCCTGCCTATTCAAAAAGCATGGCTTTGACTCTTTCAACCTTAGGGTGGCCATATAACTTTATGATGCTATATTGAGAACAAGCTATGACATCACAAGCTACAGCTTTATGTATTTACTTATCTATTTAATTAGCATGCATTTATTGGGTACATGGACCAGCTTTTACAAAGACCCATTTCAGTAATGACTCAGACAAAAGGCACCACATCTCAAAATTCTTCAGTGATAAGTATTTACAAAATACCAACCACTACTTAAATATATTTACAAACGTTAGGCAGTATTTCAATTCAAGGTTCACTTACAAGAATTCAGTGATTACACTCTGAAGTCAAGTCAGTCGCACACATTTTAAAAGTCCATGGAGATATACATTAATCTACCTCTATTTAAACGCCATAATACATGGTAAGGCTAAAAGAAGATGATTATGTCATTAGAACATGACTGAAATTATTTCAGGGTTTGCATTCAAAGTACTGGAGATCTGTTCTTAAAGTCTGCAGTCCATAAATAGCTAATGAACCTAAGCACCCTTCAGATCATCAATAATAAAAAGTTAAGCATTACTCCCATTACCGTGATGAAAAGGTAGGCCCACATTTTCAACACAATTACTTGACTAATTCCTACTCACAAGCAAGTCTGTCAAAAGTGTTGAAAACACTTAATGCTTTAACAAAGCAAACTGTAACTAGAAAACAGCTGCTAGTGTTAAATATGTTTTCTTTAAGATGCAGTGATTTTGAAGCTGGTTATAGTTAATACTCTGAGTATCATCTTGTGAAAGGCTTCTAAAAGGTCTGCTGGGGTGTCTGGCATGCAACAGAAACATAAATTTCTTATGTTTTACTGAGTCGTCCTGCTAAATACAGAGCAACAAGATTAATTTTAATAACTGTAATGCTAAGGCCTGAAAAAATATATTTTTTCTGTCATTTAAATAACACACAAAGGCATGACATGGCTATTCTATCATAACTTTCCCAGTTTTAAAAACATGGTTTGAATAACCACTTTAAGGCTGCACATATTACTTATTTACCTGAGGAAAGACTGTTTAGCATTTACTGCAGGCCAACACTGCTGTTACACTGATTTGCACTGTACTATAATCACTTCAAATTATGATGACTGTTTCTCAAATTATATCTTAAAAAACAACCTACTCCTAATAAACAATGTTACTCGGAAATGTAAATACTATGCGTTTGTTTGTTTGCTGGTTCCTTTGGCAAGAAAGTGACTGAATTAATTTCATGACTATTACCACCCAAGACACTAAGGCTGTACAAAGAAAATGATGCAGTCATTTCAAAACTTATTACAGTTAATTTGTCTCTAGATGATTGACATTGCTGAAGTAATACCCCGATCCCATATGCAAAACTGGGAAAAAGAAGTTGTCAATGGAAGGACTAACAAAGAAACATTAGACTATTACGGAGGTATGCATTTAGTAAGCACTAAATACCTGCATTGATATAAAATACACAGGTCCTTTAACAACCACTCTCTTTCCTGCTACTTCTTTGAGGATATGCCTAAGTGTCAGATAAAGCAGTTACAATAACCATTTCTTTAAAAAATTATTTAGAGAACAGGATTGAAGAATATGTTATTAGCAGATTGTATCATAATTGGTGTGAAGCCATTGGTAATGCCAGGCTAAAGGAAGCCATTATGAGAATTCCAGGTTGAATAAAACAATGTATTCTCTCTTTTTTTTTAATTCTTTTTTCTCATCCTCTCATGTTTACCTCCTGTGTTCATTATCATTGTAAAAATGAGAGACCTTTGCTTATCCAGACATCAAAAGATGGGGAGAGCTGCTAATCTTCTATATATGATGATGCTTCATCTAATTTAATAAAAAGGATAAAAGAGCAATGGAATGTAATGGCTATAAGAACTTAAAGACACAACTGGGATTTGATTATTCTAGAAAAACAGATGTGTGTTGCTAGCTATTTCAGAGATGTTATTTTTGTAGCAAGCTAGCTAGAGAACTTGAGTATCTGGAGTTAGGTTTTTCTGCATGATCCTATATTTGTTGCCTTTTTTTTCATTTTCCTTGTGTGACAACCTAAATATACATTACTCTGCATTTGCTCTATTCTTTTTATGAGTTAAGTAGAATTAATTTACTTTTAAACTAATGTGGCTGGTATTTTTGGATTATAAGGGTATTTATGCACTGTTGTTTAACTGAGAAAAGGGTAACCATTGCTTACACTGTGGGGTAGCAAACCGTAGGGCACACACCTATAAGACCACTTTGGTTGAATACCAGTAAAAGAGATATTAATTGGTGATATAAGAGCAACAGATGACTATCAGTCTCTGACTTTCTCAGAGTGGTAGCAGTATTAACAGGTCTGGAAGAAAGCTGTAGGGAATTGGAGAATTATGCCACCTTCCCTGGGAATTATGTGTGTGCATGTGGATATATGTGTGTGTGCATGTGTGTGTGTGTGTGTGTGTGTGTGTGTGTGTGTGTGCATGTGTGTGTGTGTGTGTGTGTGTATGTGCTTGTGTGCATGTATAAGTACATACAGACGTGTGTGTGTGTGTGTGTGTGTGTGTGTGTGTGTGTGTGTGTGTGTGTGTGTGTGTGTGTGTGTGTGTGTGTGTGTGTGTGTGTGTGTGTGTGTGTGTGTGTGTGTGCGTGTGAGTGGGTGTGCAAGCTCGTGTGTGCATGTGTGTGTGTTTAGTTAATACTTTGGGCAAAAGGTAGTTACCTTGGATAAATGGGCACTGGAAGACATTGCTTCACAGAGACAGTGGTGAAGCTGTGTAAAGTGAGCAGTGTGCAGTTCAGTTTGGGTGTGCAGGTTGGAAGCCTATACTCAGGACAGCAGTGCACATTTCCTTTATGCTCTCACAGCCAGGTTGTTAATATGTGGATTAATCATTGAAAACAGACTTGTATGCACTTTTTTGCTATCACTTCACACTATGCAGAAACTGTGGTACCCCCTTCCCTCCAGATTTGGTGTCAGGTACTACTTTTGAGGGCAGTGGTTACAGATGTTTCTCACAATGGGAAACAATTCTAGGTGATAAGTTCAGCCTCTGAAAAAGCTTTAACTTCAAGAAGTATCTCAGTTCTAAGTATAGAAAAAGTGAGGGACATGAAGAAAATGACAGAGGAGTACAATGTATATAGACATTTAATGGAATGTAAAGAGTGGGGTTCAGAAGGAAACCAGTTCAGGTTTTAACTCTTTCCAAATAAAGCAAGAGAGATATTGCATCCTTCGATGGACTAGATGTGTATTCTTTTTTGATGATTCTAATGAAGTAATATTATTTACTTTTTCATATTATGCATACCTCAAAGCTCATGGTTCTCCAGTTCATTTCCCAACTGAGGTACATTCTGGATGGAGTCTACTTGATAGCGCCATAACATCATGCTTTTCACCCACTATGGTTTCCCTCCACATCCCAAAAGATATTCCATTAGGTGAATTTGTGATTGCCCAAATTACCCATAAGTGCACATTCAGTGGCTATGTATATGTACTGGGTTGGATTCCCTGCCAATATAGGTTCCAGCTTCCCCATGAATTTGACTGGGGAATGAATGAATGACTAGAGTGCCTGACTTGGCAAGGCTCTTTTACGGGTAAAGAACTAAGAGAGAATTCCATAAATGGAGAAATACGGCAGTGAAGTATTTCAAATGTCTCCACTCCTCTGACTATGAATCAGTAGCTTGTTCAGCACGTGTACGTATGCCGTCTTTTACAACAAACAACAACAAGCACAACAAAACACTGACAATGCATTCTGTGCACTGCAACTACTCAACATAAAATACTTTTTTTTACAGTGCTTTGAGAAAATTAAAACACACTAAATGTTTGGAACTTTACCAGCAAAATATCCTCAGAAGTCAACAAAATTTGTTAATATTATATGAGCCATTTAAGCATACTACCAAGAGTGAATATGCAGACAAAATAGCATCAAAGTAACAGTTACACATCTTTGAAAAAAGCCATGTTGGCACGCTCAGCACTACTTTTAATATTCTAGCGTTTACACACTTGTAATGGCTCTGAGTGGAGGGGAAGAACAAAAGTTGATATGGATAGCAGTAGATGAGAGAATATGCCAGATGGATTGTGAAATGTCACTGAAAGAACAGAAGTAGGGCACAGCAGATCAGAAAAAAAATGAGAGAAACAAGGAAACAAACTGAACAGGTAAGACAGAAAGTGAAGAGAGAGCGAAAGGAAGTTGGACTGAAAATATTGAAATGCAAGGCTGTAGCACAGAATGTATGGAAGACATTGTGTTTTACAATTACCCCATAGATACTCACACATCTTACCACAGCAGTGCTCCCAGGTACCAAGTCAGGTGACAAAGTAAAGGAATGAGAGGAAGTTGGTAGCAGACCTGCTGAAAACTTAAAGAAGTTTCTGGGCTAGAACTACATGCCTTTAAATCTGTACTGAAATACATGATTAACTCCTGGCCGTGCCATTGCTCTGACCCAGGCTAACATCTTCCCCAGAACAAACCACAATGAATCTCTCTCTCCATCTGTACTTCATCAATCTGTATTATTTACTTGTATATATTGTAATATAAATGACTAGTTAACAGATACCTCATAGCAATTTAATTAGTTCTTGAAACTCATGTAATTACCATGTTTCTGTATAATTTTTATGTTATTTGTACAAAGTTTGTATATCATTGTAAATGAAGCTTTTCCCTCCAGGCCTCTGCTGAAAATGTTTTTTTTCTGACCCAGTCAGACCCTCCCAGTAAACAAATGTCAAATAAATAAATAAATAAATAAAATAAAATAAAATACCACTATTTAATTACAATGAACTGTATAAAGTCAACTATGTGAAATTTAAATTGAGCTTCATTAAAATGTTTCTTTTTACAGCCATCTTGTTATCCAGAAAATAATTATGACTGATGAATTTCATAAATGTGGTATGCATTATATATGGCTAGTGAACAGAATAAAGCCTGGAAAATTCTGACACATGATTTGCAGATGGCAACATATTAGAGTTTCTAAAGAAATGTTTTACTGAAGACCGTGCAGGCAGGCAGTATACAGTTCATATGGAATGTTCAGTATGAGTAACAGTGCTACACAATTCAGAGACAATGATAGAATGTATCAGAGCTGTCTTGTGCAAACACATTACAGTAAAGCTACTGAACTCATGTTTAACTGCCAGTATGTCACAGCTATCAAAAAATAGTGCTGCAACAGTAGCGAGCCATGCACAAGCCACCTTGTCAACAAATATACATAGACACACTCATACATAAACACACACACACTCTCACACACACACACACACACACACACACACACACACACACACACATCCCTCACATGCATGTAAAGGTAAAGAATATATAGATTTATGCACAGAAAGCTTATATATATATATATATATATATATATATATGTATGTATAGATGCATCCCACCATATCTACACTTATGCACACACAGCAGTATGCAAAAAATCATCCACAAACTATTGCTACTGTTACAAGTGATCGTTTCTCAGTTACACCAAGTGTTTGTTGTACTTCAAGCAGCAGTCCAGCAGAGATGTGTAACATGTCTGGACAGAGATGTCACTGACAGAGTACAAAGCTGTAATGAAGTAGAAATGTGGAGCGGTACACAGGAACAGGTAATGAGTCGTATGCTGTGCAGGTATTTTACAAGTTATGTGCCCATTCCCACAAACCAGTCAAGCCATGTCATGCCCATGGTATAGAGCTGTCTTGTCATACACACATGGACAGATGAGCACACTACACACACACACACACACACACACACACACACACACACACACACACCAGTATAATGAAAGTGTGTGTGTGTCTGTGTGGAGGGAAGGTTTTCATGTGTGTGCAGGGAAGGTTTTCGTGTGTGTGTGTGCGCATGTGTGTGTCTGTGTGGAGGGGAGGTCTTTCTGTGTATGTGTGTGTATGTGTGGATGGGGAGGTTTTCGTCTGTGTGTGTATGCGCACACTCTTGTATGCGCACACTCTTGTGTGTAGTGTAATAGAAGCTCCATCTCCCACTCCCACGTGTAAGGCAGTATACACATGGCAGAAGTTTTGCAACATACAGGTAGCAGATAAACATGAACATACTATACGTAAACCTGCACAACTGTTACTGGGTGTGTAGCTTGTCTAGAGTGCACAAGCTATGAGGCAGTGAGAGCTTCACCACATTATATACAATCTTCTGACAAATGCAGACTGTCATGCACCCCATCCCATCACAGGAACACAGTCCATAGAGCTGTTTACTCCTTCAGTTCTTATAATACTCAAATCTTTCCTGTTTTTGCATGGCACATGACCTATAATGCTGTATGTCTTATCTTGCAGCTACAACCGCAGCCCTACTCCCATTTTGTGGCTGTTGTGCATTGAATGCTGTGCTCTGCTCTGCTTTGTGTCTCATGATCCACAGCTCAATATGCCACCCATATCCCTTTGTGGTACTCAGAACTAGTACTTAAAGATTAGCACTTGCGTCTGTGAATCTTGCATGTGTCAGCACTACAGCCAAGAAGTCATCTGTCTTACTGCAGAAGTTATCAACAACTCCATTCAATCATTTATCATAGATATTATTAAATGCACATGCTTGTAACATTTGAGAGACACAATCTCTAGTTTACAATATTATTATGTTGGCTTCTTCTAGAATTCATTATTGCCTTCTAATGGAAAGCTGGTATAACCCAAAAACTATAATACTTGTGTAACATCTTTGCTAGCCTTAAATTTATTACAAATTCTCGGCAATTCTGTATCTGAATCTTTTCTTTGCTTCATGATCATTCATACATTTATTTAGCCTTTGATACATGTTTTATCCTATTCAGAGTCATGGGGGAACCAAATCCTGCACTGGCAAGTAACAAGTATAAGGTAAAGAGCCAATTCTGAACTGGATACTGGTCCATCATAGGATGTAAACGTGTATACACACACACACACACACAGACAAACACACACACACACACACACACACAGACACACAGACACACACACACACACACACACACACACACACACACACACACACACACACACATCTACAGGAAATTTAGAGGATTATTAGTTCAGCTAATGACATGTCTTCAGGATGAGATGTGGAACCCCTGGCAAAAACCTGCACTGACACAGGAAGGACATTCAGATTGTACATGAAATGTACCCAGCTAGGGATTGAATCACAAAACAAGAAGAGCTGTCAGGCAGCATGGCTGACCTTTGCAATGCTTTGCATGTATTGTATTTCCTTTGTTAACTGGCAGATGTGCTCTATATGTATTCTACTTCATGAAGGATCTCTCCAGGCTGCTGAAACATAATGCTAACATGCTAACATACCAACACTACACACTGACAACCAAAGAAAACAATGAAGCATAAACAATGAAAGTCAAAAAAGAAAAAGAAATGTAGCATTAGAAATGAAACAGACTTTGACCGAGTGTAGGAATTTGATCAAAGTTATATAACTGCAGTGCGCTTTATGCACAGCTGTCATACAAGTAAACCAGTTAAATAGGATCTGATACACACAAGTTGTAGAAAAAGCATACTTAACATATTGTGTCCCTTGAAAAAGTAAAAGCATGTTTGACACATATGGCAGCACAGCTTATTTTACGTTAATTTCATATTTAAGGTATTTCTTCCTTACAAGTTAATGTAGCATTAATTTGATTGCTTATAAATACTGTAAGATTCCTATCTTGAGAAACAGACACACACTCGTTGGCTCTGTCATTAATTGTGACCCAACATGAATGCAACAAAATGCATTCCTTTTTTCACAAATTTATATACATAAACTCATCTATGTTTCAGACATAATACAAGACAAGATGTCCTCTTTGTCAGGAGTAGGGCATTGTCTGAAGCATATGCTACTGACTTAAACTTCATTCAAAGGGATTCTAAAAAAGTAGTACTTTCTCAAAAGAAGCATTATTTTGGTGAGAGGCTGTTAAGGCTATTTTGGTGGGCACACCTCCTAACTTAAAACATGACTTGTCTGCTCTATTAGCAAAGAGGAACAAAGTCCTGAGTTTTGCACACGTGACTGAAATTCACCTAGTGGCCAGGGCATTGTCGGAGTTTGTGTTAAGGAGATGGAACACGACTGGCACTTATCATCTCATCCACATCAGGGAGACAGTTGGGAGAGCTTGCAGGATGTCCACAGGGGTCCACCACATACCAGGCAGTAGGCAGGTATAGGAGAGCATGTGCACACACACACACACACACACACACACATATATATATATATATATATATATATATATATATATATATATATATATATATATATATATATATATATATATATATATACACAGTATATTGTGGCAAGCATTAGTGGAGGCCACTCATGAATGTCGGAGAGCTAGTTTCATAAAACCAAAATAACCTAACGTGCTGTGACTGAAATCTTAACTCCCAGCACTTACCTTTCGACTCTCGGGGGAAAGAAGGGACTCCCAGCACTTACCTTTCGACTCTCAGGGGAATGAAGGGACTCCCAGCACTTACCTCTCAACTCTCAGGGGAATGAAGGGACTCCCAGCACTTACCTCTCAACTCTCAGGGGAATGAAGGGACTCCCAGCACTTACCTCTCAACTCTCAGGGGAATGAAGGGACTCCCAGCACTTACCTCTCAACTCTCAGGGGAAAGAAGGGACTCCCAGCACTTACCTCTCAACTTTCAAGGGAATGAATGGACTCCCAGCACTTACCTTTCGACTCTCAGGGGAATGAAGGGACTCCCAGCACTTACCTCTCAACTTTCAGGGGAATGAAGGGACTCCCAGCACTTACCTTTCGACTCTCAGGGGAATGAAGGGACTCCCAGCACTTACCTCTCAACTTTCAGGGGAATGAAGGGACTCCCAGCACTTACCTCTCAACTTTCAAGGGAATGAAAGGACTCCCAGCACTTACCTTTCGACTCTCAGGGGAATGAAGGGACTCCCAGCACTTACCTCTCAACTCTCAGGGGAATGAAGGGACTCCCAGCACTTACCTTTTGACTCTCAGGGGAATGAAGGGACTCCCAGCACTTACCTCTCAACTCTCAGGGGAATGAAGGGACTCCCAACACTTACCTTTCGACTCTCAGGGGAATAAAGGGACTCCCAGCACTTACCTCTCAACTCTCAGGTGAATGAAGGGACTCCCAGCACTTACCTTTCGACTCTCAGGGGAATGAAGGGACTCCCAACACTTACCTTTCGACTCTCAGGGGAATGAAGGGACTCCCAGCACTTACCTCTCAACTCTCAGGTGAATGAAGGGACTCCCAGCACTTACCTTTTGACTCTCAGGGGAATGAAGGGACTCCCAACACTTACCTTTCGACTCTCAGGGGAATGAAGGGACTCCCAGCACTTACCTCTCAACTCTCAGGGGAATGAAGGGACTCCCAGCACTTACCTCTCAACTCTCAGGGGAATGAAGGGACTAGTACGCTTTTAATTCCTGGAAGGGATGAATGACTGAAAACTTAGCAAAGAAGAGGTTTGGTGGTCATTCTAATGTTGGGTATCCAAAAACAGACATGGCTAGTGACTGACAAAATGGTTACTGACACCCAATTTGTTTATGCAGTTGGACATCAACAAACCAAAATAACACATTTTTTTTCTTTTTTGAGAGGTAAGTCCCACTCCCTGACCCTAAGTTGAGAGGTAAGTCCCACTCCCTGACCCTAAGTAGGGAGGTAAGTCCCACTCCCTGACCCTAAGTTGAGAGGTAAGTCCCACTCCCTGACCCTAAGTAGGGAGGTAAGTCCCACTCCCTGACCCTAAGTTGAGAGGTAAGTCCCACTCCCTGACCCTAAGTTGAGAGGTAAGTCCCACTCCCTGACCCTAAGTTGAGAGGTAAGTCCCACTCCCTGACCCTAAGTTGAGAGGTAAGTCCCACTCCCTGACCCTAAGTTGAGAGGTAAGTCCCACTCCCTGACCCTAAGTTGAGAGGTAAGTCCCACTCCCTGACCCTAAGTAGGGACACTACCTTCTGCACTTCCAGACTTTATTATTCTTAGTGCAAATTCAATACGTCAGGAAAACTAATATTCCTAATAGCCACAGCAAGTTCACGCAAAGAACTCTGTCTTCTGCATTTTTTTAATCTGTTTGGCATCATGAAAATGAGTGTCTGCAAAATGGCTGTCAGTCAACACTCTTACACCCACCCACTTAAAAATAAATAGCCCAGAAACTGCTGTACCATAGAAGAAATTAAATGCGTATGCTAATTGTGCTGTTCTGACTGAAATGGCCCTTTCCCATCACTTTTTGTAAAGTCCTTTTTGATAACACTTGAGATGATTATTCGTACATGAAGACACTGACCAACACCCATATACTTAGTTTGCAGTAACTGAACAGTCACTAGAATCTTCCAAACAATTAAAACAACACAATGCAGTCTCCTATTTTACAAACATAATAATACATCTGAACTTAAAGTACAAGGTAGAGTATATTTACCTCATTAATAAGTGCAATGAATGATAAATAAACAAGTGAGAAAATTTAGAGGTGTTACAACGGTCAAACAATTCACAGGCAACTATAAATATAATTTCTTTGCAAAAACTACTTAACAATACCTGGAACCACCTTATCAGAAAACATATTTCCTTAAACCAGATCCAAAGCACAATAAAGATACTTTTAATAGTATTTGGAGTTCCTAATGCATCATTAAGCCAGAGCTAGTCAATCTGTTTAGATCATTTGTCTGTAGAGTGTAAATTAACTTGCAAACTTCTCTGATTTTTTGTAAATTGTACTTCCTGGTGCTTAATTTTGTATTTATAGGACAACTGCTGAAAAACAAGTAGGTCCAAAGAACTATGGATTAATAAGAAAAACAAACACAGAGCCAGTATTTTGTTACTTTATTATACCAACGTTGTCATAATAGTTCCTTGTGCATAAGGACACAACAGCATTTATATGACTTTTAACCACAGAAAGTCTCTTTCAGCATGTAACACATATTTGTCCAGAATCCAAGCTGAAACAATGACATTATACACCAAAGGTAAATAATGTATGAATTTGGGCTACAGTTTTGGACAAGAACCTAAAATGATAATCTTGTGTTAAAACACTTCAATGAAAATGTGTTGTTCTTCAATATTTCATAACTAAATTTGTATCAGAGCTTCCTTTAACCCACCTAATACAAAAGAGCAGAGAAGAACAGTGGCAGCTTCCTGAATGGTCCACAGAAGGAGTCATAAAGATGAGTTTAGTGATACAGAAAATAATTTGGAGTGGATCCTAGCTTTGAAAGCAATGCCATCAACACGTTGTAGTAAGCATTCTGATCTACTGCGATGTACAGGGAAAAATAAGTAATAATGGTGTTATTAGAGTCTGTCTACTACATTAGCAGTCTGGGGCTTTAGTGATATCAACGTATTATCTTAAAGACCATTTTGTCACATCTTATATTTTATTTCCATACCTCTCACAACCCACTCCACATCTTTATCAGACTGTCTTATCTACAGTATTTATCTGAATGTTAACAGACTTCATGAGCCAGATTCAATAAAGCCTGCACTAAGTGTACACTGTTCTGAGTGAACAGACAGCACAGACATAACTCACACCTTCTTCCTTCTAATTTTGGTTTTCCTGCTGATATTCTTGCAGTTTTAAATATTGACGTGTATTCATACAGGTTACCACAAAGTGTAGACTACATGTACACTTAGTGTAATCTTTCTGAGTGACTAGACAGCCAAAAATGTGATAAGAATTTTATTGAATACATATCGTGTACGCTTAGTGTAGGCTTTATTGAATCCGGCCCCATAACATTTTGTAAATAAGCATTTTGTTCTGTATATGAAACAAAGGCTAATATTCCCTTGGTTGAAATTACGTCGGACAGAAATTTCAACCGAAGATATAGAAAATAAAAATTAATGTTATTGTAACTATAAACAGCTCCAGTGTATTAAAGCTAGAATGGCCTGAACTAGTATAAGAAACAAAAAAAACAGAAAAAAAAACAAAAATTCCACAGCTTGACATTGTGGAGGGGGGTTTTCCTCACAAAACAATTTGTCTAAGACAGGCTAAAAAGACTCTCTGCTGTAGAAAATTAAACCATTTTGCCATATGGTACAGATCAATAGACAAGAAACAAAATAGCTATAACAAGCCAACATAAAGAAAACCTTAATCACAAAACAAACAGAATGTGCATCAGGAACAGCACCAAAAAACATACTGTCAATGATGAATGAGAAAACATAGTTTATAGAGATTTAAACATTACTGACAAAATGCAACCACATTGATGAGGTACAACTCTTAACATAATGAATGATACAAAGAGCTATACCCATTAACTGTTTGGCACAGTACGTCGGTCAAAATGAACTCACACAACACAAAGACAATGTTGTTTGTCTTTTCGGCTTTTCCCGGTTAGGGGTCGCGACAGCGGAACTCCGGTCCGCTAATGATTGACAGTAGACTTTTATGGTGCCGAGGTGCCAGCTCGATGCCCAGCCTTCAACGAAGGCACGCCCATTTACGCATGTCTTTCGAAAGCCACTCGACCACAGGGAGGACATTCAGACTCCACATAGAATATCAACTTAAATTTATGTTTAAGAAATGCATTCCTTCTCCTAGTTATTCATTCCTGATGGAACATATCTTAAAGCAATTGATGATTTGTAACTTTCTTGCCATCGTCTTGCCAGAATTCATAACGCAGGGTTTGTGACAAGAACTTTATTACCACAGCAACAGATTCTGATGTCACACTAGATGTGTATGAGGTAAAGCTTTAAGTAAGGTATTGATTCTGATATATGAAAAGCCAATTATGATAAAAACAACCAAATGTACTTATGCTGCTGTGCACCAGGTTAATACTGACTAAAGAAATAAACAGAATATATAACAAACAAAACTGAACTATGCCCAGCTAAAATATGCTTCCAAGTTTTTCTGAAACTGTTACTGAATCTTTAAGCTATTTTTGAATAACATTTAAAACCAATAGTTAACATCTGAAACCAATAGCTTACTATCTGTGAATTTTAACCCAAAAAACAGCATTCTATCATAACAGAGTAGCTCTCCTCTATATACATAAGTTCATAGGTAGGTACTAGGCTATCGGCCCAAGGGCCTATGTAAGCCTAGCCAACAAGGTTCCCTGGCTTACGCCACCCACGAAAGTTATTTTCCTGCGTCCCTATCGAGCAGAGACACAGAAGTGATTCCCGGGGTGTATTTCCTAATTCCCATCCACTCATCAAGATTGTTCTTGAAGAGTGCTAATGAAGAACTTTGCTTGACATAGATGGGTAGCCTGTTCCAGAGTCTGGGAAGTCTCTGGGACAGGAATCTATCCCTCCAGCATGTCTTGTTTATTGTGGTGACAAGGTTTAGGTCCCTAGAGCGTGTAGCTCGGAGGGATTGGGATTTCTTTAGGTGTAGCATGTCCAACAGCTCTGGGTTTGACATAGCTTTATATGTTAAGCAGAGATCACCTCGGAGTAGGCGATATGCTATGGAGTAAAGCTGGAGTTTTTTGAGGCGGTCAGTGTAGGGCATTTGTTTGAAGCCAGTAATCCTCTTTGTGAGGTACTTCTGTGGCCTTTCCAGCTGCTGCAGATGTCTTGTGAGGTACATTCTAAAAGGGGAGTTGTACTCTATAATGGGTCTAATGAGTGTCGAGTAGAGGGGAACAATGACCTCTTTTTTCCTTGATGAGAACCTTTTATGATGAGGTGTGCCACGTAGAAGGACTTCTGACTACTGTGACAATGTGACTATCAAAGGACAGACTACTGTCCACCTGGGTCCCAAAGTCTCTTATCACACATTCGGTGTTAAGTAGATTGCTGCCTATGTGGTAGTTCATGGGTACAGAGTTTTTACCAAAGGGGATGACACTGCACTTTTTGGCATTGAGCTTGAAGCCATGGCTCTGACACCAGGCATCTGTATCAACGAGGCCCTTCTCTAGGATGTCCACATCATTTGGGGACTTGACTATGGTTCCTAGTTTGCAGTCATCTGCAAACTTCGTTAGCCAGAGGCCTTCTGTGTCAGCCTGTACTTCAGAGAAGTAGATACCAAATAGGAGAGGCCCCAGGACAGAACCCTGTGGTACTCCACTTGTCACTGCTTTGAGGCCAGATTTGGAGTCTGCAACTTTTACAGTGTGGGTTCTGTCAGTGAGCCAGTTGGCAACCCATCTTGTGATGTGGGGATTTATACCTAGTTTAGTGAGTTTAGCTATAATTCCAGAATGGGGGATGGTGTTGAAAGCCTTGGCGAGGTCAAGATAGGTTGTGTGAACCACCTTACTCTCATCTACGGCTTTGGTGACTGCCTCAAAGAAGTCAATCAGGTTCAGGAGGCATGATCTGCCTTTCACAAACCCGAACTGGGTGGGATCCAGAGTTTGGAGGTTACCAATGTCTTTGTTTATGAGTTCCATGATGATACGTTCCATGGCCTTGCAGACCAGGCTCATCAGGCTAATAGTTCGATAGTTCCCGGGATGAGTGGTGGCTTCCCCTTTGTGGAGTGGGATAACTGTTGCTGTACGCCATTCAGTGGGCACAAAGCCTAATGTGAGGCTGTTATTGAACATGGTGCTTGAGTGAGGAGCCAGTTCATTCTGAAGTTCGTGTAAAACGCAGCCTGGGATGTTGTCCGGTCCCATGAATGCTGTGTTTTTGGCTTTAGAGAGTGCAGCTTTTACCTGCGTAGTTGTGATTACAGGGACTCTGCATTCTTCCTGTATAGATATTGGCCCTTTAGGGTGTGAGGGGGGGTAAAGTTAGCACTGAACCTATCTGCCAGGATGATGGCAATATCAGTTGGTTCTGTAATTTTCGTGCCTTTGTGATGTAACTCAGCGCAGATCTGGGTGTTGCCATCAAGATTCTTGACATAGCTATAGAATGCTTTGTGGTTGTCCTTAGAATTAGTGGCAATTTTGTTTTCGTAGCTAGCTTTGGAGGATCTTATAAGGGATCTCAGCTTCTTACTGAGGCTGACCAGGGAGCTCCTCCACTCATGGGATTTTACTCTCTTTTGCAACAGTTTCTTCTTTCTGTTGTACAGTTTGTTTATGGCAGGGGACCACCAGATTGGCTTCCTTTTTTTGGAGGATAATCACACAGGGGCATTACCCATGCCATTACCCAGTTCTCATCTACATATATTCTCACACAAGGGCTTCCCTTATATTAAAACAATTAAATTGTATATACAGTCTCATACAAATGAATGCCCTTCCATAAGTGCGTCCACACACAAGTGCAGCCATATCATATTGCAGTACTTCCCCACTAGACATGTCATCACTCAGGGACTTCCTTCGTATTAAAGACATTCCATTCTCCACCCACCTTCAGACATTGTATCACCCATATTATAGCAGTTCCCATCTACATACTTTCTTAAACAAGAGAAATGCTACATTGCAGCAATTTACTTATACATTCTCACACACGGCTTTTTCCACATTTCAGTCACTTCCTTCTACATATGTTATTAGAAAAAAACAGCCCTAGACTACAGCACTTCACTTCTGTAAGCAATAATCATACTTCTCAACTTCTTAGCAGAAGTATTCTGGACAAAGCCTAAAATAATGGGGGGACAGAGGCCCAAAATAGTGACATATTTTAAATATTGCTCTTATAAAAAGTAGAAAGTTACTTGAATAACAGGTTTTTGTTTCAGTATGTTTTTTTCTGAAAGATATGAAATCTGAAACTCAAATGTATGTTAAGATTTATTCACTTCAATCCTCATTGATTTACCAGAAAAACACAAATTGTATTAGGAACAGACCAGAAATATGAGACAAAAATCTGGATCTTCTCTGAAAATCTGGACAGTTGAGAGGTACATTCTATAAATACTCACAGAGCGGAACCGTGTGCATTGCAGTAGTTCTAGACACCTCATATAAGGGAACCTCCCACATCAGAGCAGTTACCTTTTATAGACCTTCTCACATAAATAAACTTTCATTATGGTAGTTCACTTCTAGACCCATCCTCTCATAAGCCAATCCTGCATATTACACCACTTTAAAAACACTCTCACATAAGAGAATCTAAATATTACAGTAGCTGTGCTCTACAGAACTACAGACTCATTTAAAGAGATTCTTAGTTTGCACACAGTTCTCTTTTACAGCATATCATATGTCTATAAAGTGGAATTACATCTGCTTTCTCCTGTATTCAGACTTATTAGCTTTCTTCCATTCTTGTTAAAAATGCTAATTACTAGTATTATTACTTCTATACTTAGCTCTCTAAGAATTCCAAGGTGAACTGCAACAGGTCCCTTTGGAGTCTGCACATTTAGCTTTTAGGTGTTTTTCATAATCCTTTCACAGAATAAAATGTTCCCTGAAGTGCTCCAGAAAGTGCATGAGAGGAGGAAGAGATGAAGGAGAGGTAATGAAAAATAAGGAAGGGGAGACAGACAGATAACATGAGGGAGTAACACGTAATACTGGCAGAATAATTGCATATACTCAACAGACATCATCATACATGAGCCACTTTGGGGTACTGTGAGCAATTCTGGAGACCTCCCTCGTCTATGGTTGCAAACTTCATTGAGGCATTTCGGTGCACAGCAACAAATTAGTGAAAATATCTACAAAATCAGATTACAACAGCATATTATGCTTAGTGCTGAAGAAATAATGTAAACATGGATTATGACCAAAACATTCAAGTACCTCTGGGGTATCATTCAAGTTGTTGGCTTCTTCCAAAAACAAGATAAATAATAAAAAGAAGGTACAGTTTAACAATGCGGGAGTATTTTTACAAAAAATGTGGCAGATGATTTGTCTGGTAGACTAATGCAGAGGACTGAGGCCATGAGCTGCTGAAAAGCTTCAGTCTGAAGTCAGGAGTCTGATTCCCGCACTCTCCAGATTCCTACTGTATAACTCTGAGTAAGTCATTTAACTATACAATGATTCCCGTTGCTCCTGAAAGAAAGCAGTTCTATATAATGAGTTTATAAATAAATTAAATACAGAATAGAATGCAGTCACTGGAGCAGCCTACCTAAAGCGGCAGTTTATTCAAGATCAGTAATAAAACTCTGGAATGCATGGATTAAAGATAAATTGGCATTCATGAGGGCGGAATAAATAATCAACTGATTAGAAAAGATCTCTAACTTGCCAAATGGGTACAGATTAAGCAGATTAAGGATGTCACAAGGTTATTATCTGTCATTAAAAATATACACTTCTTAACTGCCAGATATTGCTCTCACAGAAGAACATCCCTCACCCTACATCAGTTCATTTCTATACATAGGTTCATAGGTAGGTACTAGGCTATCTGCCCGAAGGCATTTATAAGCCTAGCCAGAATGTGTTGGCTTTCGCCGCCCCCTTAGATTAGTTCCCTGTGCCTTTGTCCAGCAGAGCCACTGAAGTGATCCCCGGGGTAAACTTTCTGTTTCCTATCCACTCGTCAAGGTTTCTCTTGAAGAGTGTTAGCGAGGAGCTCTGCCTAATGTAGATTGGAATCTTGTTCCAGAGCATGGGAAGTCTCTGGGACAGGAATCTCTCCCTCCAGCACGTCCCATTTATTGTGGTGAGGTTTAGATCCCTAGAGCGTGTGGCTTTCTTTAGGTGGAGCATGTCCATCAAATCTGGGTTGATGGACATGCCGTGGTCATACACAAGGACATCCCCAACATCATAGCAGTTAGTTTCTACACATACTCCAAATATTATCACCAAATCTCAACTATTTCCACCTATGCATGTCCTTAAATAATAATGTCCCCCCACATTACAGCAAAATCTTCCAAAATATGCCATCATAATGAACAGCCCCATGTTACACTTCTACACATAACATTGGCATAGTACTTCAACAACCAGAAAGTCACTCCAGCTGTCTCCAGCATCCTCTAGAACTATGGTTAAACTGACACTCCAGCCTGCCTCTGTCTTCCTTCTCGCCTTGGCTAGATCCCAGGTGCCACATCAGAAGTTCAAGATTTGATAGTGTGAATCCTAGAACTAAGAAAATAAGTGTTACTCAGAAGTAACAGCAAACTGCAAAAGTCTTGATTATACATTAAAAGATTTTTTTTGCTGAAGCAAACTCCCTGTGCCTCTTTCGAATGTGAGCCTCTCACCTTCTATATCCTCAGCACCCAAATATGCTGACTCGGAGATCATTGTATCTCAGAGAAAAGAGAATTACCCTGGATTCAGCAATTTCATCTTTAGAATATATTTCCCCATATCACACTTAAATTTACCCAATTCAGAGGATCATCCTGACTGCCCCCAAACCTACAACAAGAACCACAACTCCAACCATTTCTCAGACAAAAATCTGCCCACATACACTCCACAACTCACCACTTAAGGTGCTAAATACCTGCCCTAGCCACTCAGTAATGTGAGTTGCCAGTGCTAACTGTACTGGCAAGTTGTTTACATCATGCCCTGGTACAGAAATGACACTTTCTTACACCAGTTTGTACATAATGTTTGCTGAATCATACTGAGGCAAAACATGCTTTAACTTTTCACTACCATATACAAACAAATTACTATTAAAAAGTAGGAACCTATAAGAAAAACAAAAACTCTGAACCAGAATAGGACAAACAGCAACAAAAGTGATCATATTTATAAGTAGAATATATGATGGCAACAACAAAGATAAACTGATGAAAATATGGACAACCAGACTGATTTCGAACTTTCCATGGACAGAATGTCTCTCCGTACCATTTGTTCAGGATTCCTGTCTGCTTAGGTACCAGTTGTTATTTTACTGCTGTCTCACTCTCAGTGGGATCTCTTATTTTACGTCAGTAGAGAATCGTAGCTTTTCAGTACTTCGTGCTTCTCAGGTTTCTGTTATGGTCCTTATGTATCTCATGAAAACACTGGTAGTAAGTGTATGCTCCCGGTCTCGCTCTCTCTCTCACACACTCTATACTTCTATATATGTGTGTGTGTGTGTGTGTGTGTGTGTGTGTGTGTGTGTGTGCGCACATATACACACACGTGTGTGTGTGTGTGTGTGTGTGTGTGGTTACCCCCCTCTCTCGCTCTTATTTTGCAAGGCAATATTTTAGTTAGGTTTATCTTCTTTCTACAGTGTCCAGCCTGCACTGCAAGATTACAGTCCTCTGTGACCAAAAAGTTACCTCTGTCTGTTTCCTGCCAAAGTTAACAGTCAAAGCAGTTCTATTCAGTACCTCTCTTAAGAAAAGAGTGGCATACAAGTAGAAAAATAAATAATGTCAGTGGTAAATCAGTATCTTAAAATGTAAACCTTAAAAAGACAGCATTTACCGAAAAGAAAAGATGGACATAAGACAGCTGTCCTGTGTACAGACATGCAGTAAGTGGGCTTGTAGCTAGCTCTAAATGCAGATTTAGTAGCCATTCCCTTCACAGTTTCCCATCAAAAGTAATCTGTGACTTGTGGCAAGTTCCTTCCAAAATAACAAGACTTAACTTCTATTAATAGCATTAGGGTTAAAGGCAACTTAAACAAACTTAAAAAAATCCTAAGATTCAAATATTCATAAATAATGTTATCAAACAAATTCACACATTGAATTGCTGGACTACAGCACCGTTTTCTTAGAGCACTCTATCATAAATTTTCCTCTTCACTTTGCATACAGCAGGGTTTCCACTTCTCGTTGTAGAAAATTAACAGAAAAAAACATCACAGAAAATTAATGTTACTCAACAGTGTAAAAGGTTTTCTTCAGCTGACTTAAAATAATACTTACCTCTTTCCCCATCTTGTAAACTTTTTAAACCCAGAAAGACAGTGCTGAAAGAAACGGAGTATATTTGGCCACTTCAACAGTTTTTTTTTCTTTTTCTTTCTTTTTTTTTCTGTTTTTGAATATCTGTCACTCACTCTTTGAAACCCGACTCCAAGAAGAAACAGCTCTACAAGACAGAAGCCCCTCCTATGCCCCCTTCATTCCTTTTGGACCAATGAGAAATTAGACTTGGAAGAAACTGAATCCCCCCATGTGACCCAAGTTACAAATATTTCCTTTTTTTTTGTCCCTCACTGAAGCATACTGAAAGCAAACACAAAATGGAAATTGTTCTCAGATTCAGTACAGAAAGTTTCCCACTTTAAAAGGGAACTTTTCCATGAATTTGAGGTTACTGAGTGACTGTGGCACTGTGCTTATAAATCCACCACGACTGATGCCAAAATGAACCAAGTTTTAGATTCCACTGACTTGAGTTACACGTCTTATCCACAGTACTGCAGGACCTTGTTTGTTATTATGCCATATTAAGATGCTGAGGCATAGACACTTCAGTTATATCTGATGTCAGGAACATTTATTCTGCCACATGGAGCATCAGGACAGCTGTATCTTTGAATCCCAGAACTGCTCTTAAGACTGGGGTTGTCTACGTTTAGCAGGCAAAACTAGTAAACATCTGTATTGCAGAAATTACATGCTAAATACTATTGCTTTGTAAAAGCTGCATGCTTAAAAAGCATACTCCTTATAGAATGGCTCAGATCTAAAAAGTAATGTACTAACATTAATATCTGACTGCCTTTTACTGCTAGGACAGAATTTGTATGTACATTTACTGAATTGCTGTAGTTAGAAGGTTGAAAGTTTGAATCCCAGCAGGGCTATTTAGAATCTTAACTTTGTGTATGCTGGCACACACTGACTCCTTCCTGAGGGGTACTTTGTTGATTTCCCAGAACTATTTTTTACTTCAGACTACTCTATGTCCTCTGTATCGTGACAGTTATGAATTTTATCAGCCACAGCACCAGGGATCGGCATGCATTTTGTTTATGTAGTTTCTGCATTCCATGCTAGGTAATACAAACCAGTAAGTGAAAAGGACTGACGCTCATGCTATAGCACTGCCATAAGTAAATAGTTATGAGATGCAAATGGTGTCAGAATAAACCACGACAGGTAAGGCCTTCTATACCTCGTAGTTTAAGACAGCTCTCTCTGTAGTAAGCCGGTTTTCAGCTAAGCTGCAAATACATTAACTCATTTTTTAAATATGCCCATTTTGCCAAGGGATGCAAGAAAAGAACTCTCAACTGCAGATTTTGTTTATATGCTTATCTGACTGAACCACAAATTACTGAGCACAATTAAATGAAAACTCATTTGACTGAATCTCAAGTGATAGAAAACATCCTTCATGAAAACTATATCATAAAAAGAATTATTTTACAAGGGGGCAAGCCCAGTCATCCCCTCCCCAGCCCCACTTATATATACGAACTCTATGATTACACAGTTGTGGAGAAAAGAAAAGAAAAAAATACCACAATCAGTAAATCAGTACTGGTACACAAGCATCTATCGATCTGGGAGTGCAACACAGTGAATTACTACTGGTACACAAACATCTATAGATCTGGGGGGGGGGGGTGACATGATGACGGCCACCACCAATCCACACAGACTGTTCTAGACTCACTTCCCTAATAACTCCTATGATAAGAAATGATTCTACCACATACTGTCAATAGACATTTACAGTTTTCGGTCAATTGTGATTCAGGTGAATAAGTTTTCAGCTAAATGAGTTTGACTATTTGTGATTCAGTCAGTTGAGCATTCAATCAAATGACATAGAACTATATAGACCTATATATATATATATATATATATATATATATATATATATACGCATACATGTGTGTCTGGGAGTGTGCGTGTATGTCTATATAATATATATATATATATATATATATATATATATATATATATATATATATATATATATATATATATATACACATTCACACACACACGTGTGTGTGTGTGTGTGTGTGTGTGTGTGTGTGTGTGTGTGTGTATATATATATATATATATATATATATATATATATATATATATATATATAGGGCTACTTTGACCCATCAAAATTACACTTGATCACATCTTGTTGTTGTTGTTGTTGTTGTATCTTTCGGCTTTTCCCGGTTAGGGGTCGCCACAGAACTCTGGTCCGCTAATGATTGGTAGCTGATTTTTACGTGCCGAGTTACCAGCCCTGACGCACAACCTTCAACAAAGGTACACCCATTCACGCATGTCTCCATGCAGAAGACGCTCTAGCTGAGAATCGAACCGGACAGCGTCTTACTGTGAGGCGACAACGCTACCGCAGCACCACCACCGCGGGTATAAATACCTGAAATGGCTATAAACTGAAAGCACAGACTGCCAAAATCATTTCCCTGTGAATGGAACCACTTGGACACCATGGAAAAAAATCTCAATTGACCAAAACTAAACCCACCAAAGTGAGTGACTTCACCACCCCATGCCCCCCACACACACCCCTACTTAAATATACCTACTCCGAGAACACTGAAGAAAGGGCAAAGTTCACCATGGTGGCCAACTGGTTCTTTTCACAGGGAAAGGATTTTGGCAGTCCGTGCTTTCGGTTTAAAGCCATTTCAGAGAAGTGGAGTCAGGTATGTAAGATTCGATTAAGTTTAATTTCGATGGGTCAAAGTAGACCCATATTATATATATTTATATATATATATATATATATATATATATATATATATATATATATATATATTTTATATATATAGAGAGAGAGAGAAAGAGATAGAGGTACTGGTGTGTGCATGTGTGTGTGTGTGTGTGTGTGTGTATGTTTATGTAGATATATATATATATATATATATATATATATATACATATACATATGTGTGTGTGTGTGTGTGTGTGTATATCAGAGATTCCACCAAAATTAGCTTTGTTGGAACATTTTCCAATGATAGAAAAGCATCAACTTCAAAGGCATCAAAATGAGAACTACAATATAAAAACAATGGGAGGAATTCAAAAAAGACTACACTGAAACGAGAAGCCATGTGATCCGGTAAACAAAGCAGAGGGGCGTGCACGAGTGTGCGGACATGGAAGTGTCCATGACATGCAAATCACCTCATAAGCAGGTGAAATGCATGCAAATGAGGGTGTTTTATGATCCAGGAAGTAGATAGGTATCCATGCAGAAGCCTTGTTGGTATCAGAAGTGTACACAGAAAATATCCTTGTACAGAAATGTAAAAATTGAACAGGGGCTATTAAAGCCCAAGTACAAGGTTAGAAATGTCATTGTAGGCACAGATATGTGCAAAACTATGCTCTGTGAGTCGAAATACTAATGCAAAATAATATAAAATAATAACTTTTTTTAAAAAAAAACATATTACATTTGCACAGCTCGCAGAAATGTGCAAACATTTCATTATGCAAAAAAAAAATTAAAATGTTTGAAAACTAAAAATAAGACATATGTGAAAATAATGCATTACAATGCCATGCATGCAGTATGTACAATGGTAGATATCAGTGGTTGCTAAGGAAGCAGGCCCTGGAATAGTGAAGTATCCAAGTTATGTGCAAGGATCTGTATGCAAATGAGTTGGAGTTACTGAACAGCAAAAATGGGCCACTGTGTCTGCAAATTAAACCCATGTGGGCCCAGAACCATGTTGGTGTCAGTAGAACAGGTAGCTGACTTTAAAAGGGGGGTGTGTCACTATAAGTTTAAGTGGATTGGAGCTCAGCAGTGCCTGGATGCAAGCCGCTCAGCTAAGCGGTGGAGGGGTGTCTAGTGCTGCTCAGCTTTGTTTAACTGTGGGACAAATGTTTTAACTGGTTTAAACTGGCTTTGCCACTGTAACAAGCCTGGCTAACTCTCACCATGAATGTGTATAATCTATTAATCAAAATACTGTTTAATTTTTCCCCTGACTGTTACCAGGGGTAACTCAAACTTGTGATATTGTCTATTCATGTCTGCTTATGTTGTTTTTGTAAATATCATATTTGTAATATGCCTTCTTTGCATTACTGTATCTCTCTACCTTGGAGCTTTTCTCCCCGGGCCTCCGCTTAAAATGCACATTAATCCAGTCGGACTGTCCCGATCAACAAATGTAAAATAAATAAATAAGCTATGCTGAGCGTGCCCATGCATGGGGGTGTGTCCAGACTGCTGAGCAGTGTTTACACCAGTGCCGCAGGTTTGCGTGCTGTACCACAGTGCTTAGTAGGGAAAGGATTTAAAAAAAAAAAAAATGGTATACCTGGGAGGTGGAATGTATCATGGTTAGCTAATCACACATGCTGTCTCTGCAGCACACCACTATAAGGTATGCATACACCTTTCAATCTGTTTTTCCCCACAAACTATGCACCATTGGTGTACACACTTGGGAATTATAACTGAAAAAATGATAGAGGCTGTTGCTGCTCTGCTACATCTCTATGTGCTGCAGGCTGAGGTCAGTGCTGATACTGCTGCTGACAATAGGCCTAGACTGAGAAGGAGAACAGTGTTCAGGCCCAGGGTAACCTCCCAGGAGCTACATGAGCTGGAGGTTGTAGAGTGCTACAGGGTGGACAGGGACATACTACAAGAACTCACTGGACCTCTGCCACCCTCAACTCAGACCCAGAGCCAGCAGAGGGGAACCCATCCTACTGGAAACAAAGGTTGTGTACCCCTTAAAATACTAGCTACAGGTACTTTTCAAAGACCAACTGAGGACATGATGGGGGTCTCACAGGCATCTGCATCGAGGGTACTCCACCAGTTCCTGGCTGCCATGCAAACCCATGCCAGTGAGCACATTTATTTACACCATACCCCTGAGAAGAGGGCCAGCAGTATGTGTCTCTTCTACCATGTAGCACACTACCCTGAGGTACTGGGTGCCATAGATTACACTCATGTACACATCAAAGTACTGCCCGGTGAGGAGAGTAGACTCTACGTCAACCGCAAGGGGTATCACGCCATCAACTGCCAGGATGTGTGCAATGCCCAGGGCATTATCATGAGTGTGTGTGCCAGCAGCCCTGACAGTTATCATGACTCCCATATTTGGCATGCATCACAGTTGTACCAGATGTTTGCCAGGGGGGACATCCCATAGGGCCAGCTACTGGTGAATGCTGGCTATGCACTGGAACCATGGATGATGACACCATCAGAAATGCACACACATCTACTGAAGAATGCCATAATGAGGCACATGCACAAACTAGGAACATCATAGAATGTGTGTTTGGGCTGCTCAAGCAGCCTGCCTGCCCCTGTGGGAGTGGTTACTGCCTTGAAACTGTAGTTTTATTGGCCATTTTGGGTCAATTCCTAACTCCTTGATCTCCCTCTCTTAAAACCCTCTTTTGCGCGGTTTGCAAGTTTTTGCGCATAGCGCAACATCGGGCAGCGCCGCCTAATTGGGTTTAAACTATTCCTGGCTCCACGAAGTCTGCTCTTCACTTTTTCCCTTAGAACTGCTCTATCTCTCAAAGTAAACACCATATTCTTATTCTAAGGCCCCTCACTGGTCCAAATAAGTAATTTTACAAGTTAGCACTAATAAACCATAAGCACTATTTACTCTTATACTCTCTATGATTACCTTGTCCCCTATTGGTCCATTTTAATTCAGTTCCCTATATTACTCTAGCATGTCCAAAGGTCAGTCAATGGTTTCCTCTCCAGTCCAGCTGGTGAATCTGGGAATTTTGAGGCAATGTTACAACTGTCTCATGTACACGGACAACCCTCTCCTCCTCCAAACAGGTTCGAATATATGTGAGAGATGCAACCATATTGCCAAACTGGAGGCTGAGCTCTCTCATATCAAAACTGGTGTAACCAGTCAGGAGGAGAAGGTAACCTCAGACAACACAATTCCAGTATCACATAGTCCCACCACAACAGCAAACCAAACACATAAAAACACAAAAACATACTCTGAGGCTCTAAACAAAAATCTGCCTAAGCAACAGAGACCTCCAAAGCAGACATCCAAGCAAACGCTACCCCAAAACAAAACATGTACAACACATAGTACACAAAGTCAGTGTGCCAAGCAGTCACAGCCCTTAAGGCTGAATAACACACCTGATACTCTTGTAATAGGTGACTCTATTGTCAGACACACTGACGTCCAGCTCACCAGGCTGAATAAAGAGAAGGTCACAGTGAGCTGCCTGTTGGGCGCTAAGATCTGCCACATAACGCAAGCACTCAGGTCACTCCAAAGCAAATACAAATATGACTCAGTCATTGTACATGCTGGCGTGAATGACCTGAGACGTACCTCCCTCGACTACATGAAAAGAGACATAGAGGAGCTCTCTGATCATGTAGCCCAGGCCGGTATGACCCTGACCTTGAGCAGCATCTTACCCTCACCTAGAATGATGCCACAGTATAAAGACAAAATGATCGATTTTAACAATTGGCTAAAATTTTGGTGTCATTCAAATGGGATCCAGTGTTTGTCAGCCTGGGATGACATGCTCGACAAGCCACATTGCTTCGCTAGGGACGGCTTGCACCTGTCACCCCTGGGCTTTCGGATATTGGCAAAGGCTCTTGCCACCCCCATAGTGCCTTTTTTAGGCAAGGCTCAAAAGTCAAACCCACCTCCATAGACAGCACAAGGAACAAGAAACTAAGGGTAATGCTGCTAAACGCCAGAAGCCTTAACCTCAAGATGCATGCACTCGAAGCTCTCCTCAGTATGGAGGACATCGATATCTGTGCAGTGACAGAAACCTGGTTCAAGGCTCCAGAGAGCACCCCAGCACTACCAGGTTATACCTCATATCATGCTTTTCGGCCCCAAAACCTGGACCGAACCACAAAAGGAGGGTGAGTTTCCATATTTATCAGGGATATCCACACCTCCAGGTTAGTGGCATTGCACGAAGTATCAGAGACCATCCATGTGCAACTGACAGTGGGCAAGACTGTTTTTCAGTTTATAGCATCCTACAGACCACCCTCTCAAAGTCAGGAATCCCACTCGGCTTTCCTGAAAACATTGGAGAACATGAAGATCTCTCCGAACACCATTATATTGGGTGACTTCAACTACCCAAACATAGACTGTGAGCATTACTCAAGCCCCAGCACCTTAGCCCAAAGGTTCCTGGAATTTATAAACTCAAATGCTATGGAACAACTAGTCACCACTCCCACAAGAGGGGAAAACATACTAGACCTGATCATTACCAACATGGGGACTCTATGCTCCATACCAGAAGTATATGCCTCATTGGTAAGATTTTTATTTATTTTTTTTTATTTTATTTTATTTTACATTTGTTGACCTGGCCAGTCTGGCTGGATACATGTCCATTTTCAGCAGAGGCCCGAGGAGAAAAGCTCCACTATATACTAGTGACTTACAATAAACAAAAAAATATACAAACATATAAGCAAATAAAGAAACATTCTCATGTAGTATAGTAACAATGCAGAAGCACTTTAACAAGAACTAAACAATAGCGAGGAATCATTATCCCATAATATTTGCAAGAGTAGGACTGCTAAAAAATGAAGAAGAAAGAAAATAGTAACACGTAAAGAGTCTATAAATATTTACACTATTAACAAATTAGGATAAACATTTTGTGCCAGGGCACTAGTTTTAAGATAGAGATTTGCACAGTAGGGATCAGCATCTAGGTTCAATAAAAGGAGAGATGACAGGTTGCAGTAATATATCAACTATAAGGAGAAAAGATAGTATAGGAAAATTAATAAGCAGGTGGGACACTAGGTCTACTACACTAGAGGGATAGAAGTAGTGATAGAGGCAAGTAGAAGTGAATGGCGAGGACTGTAGAGAGGGATTGTTTGCTGAGCTCAGTCAGGATTAGAGCAGGGGCATAGCCAGTGGGATTTAAAATAGTTTCTTAGTTGTTTTTTGAAAAGGTGAGATGAGCCTAAAGTGGTCAGTTCTATGGGAAGTTTATTCCAGTATGAGCCAACAGCATTAGTAAATAAGGAGTCACCTGCTTTATTATGAGATTTGAGAGTGGCTACTAGAAGTTTGCTGGCTGAGCGAAGGGAAGTAAGATTCTTGTATGGGGCAATGAGGTTATTAAGTATGGGTGTATTAGAGGGGTAATGGAGAATTTTATATATGATGACTAATTGATGCAGGAGAATTAGATTTTGAAGTTCAAGCCAGTTAAGGTTTTTGAGATTAAGACAATGGTGAGTACGAAATGGGGAACCTGTGGCAAACCTGGCAATACTATGGTAGGCTGTGGCAAGTTTCTGAAGGTTAGCTTTTGAAATGTTGATAAAAGATGGAGAGGCATACAATAGTGTAGAGATGAGATGGGTTTGGGCAAGAGACACTCTGGTGGTTGCAGTAAGAAAGGGCTTAAGTCTATAGAGGGCACCTATCTTTTTATTAACAGCCTTGATGGTTAGATCAATGTGGCAGTCAAAGTTTAGTTGATTGTCTATTGTAACGCCTAGTAGTTTAGTGGAACAATCAGGTTTACTGATAGTGCCATTGTCAGACACAATGAAAAAGGAGATAGGGGCAGATTTAAGGGTTGGGGTGAAAAGTAGTAATTTGTTTTTTTTTGGGATTAAGGAGGAGACAGATATGTTGGAACCATTTTTCTGCTGCCGTAAAGACTTTTTGGGTGGAAGAGTGAAATTCTTCTGGAGATAAAGCAGAACAGATGAGAGTTGAATCATCAGCATACTGAATACAAGTGGATGTCGGGAGTGAATTAGACAGGTTATTTATAAATATGGAGAAGAGAAGGGGACCTAAGATGGATCCTTGAGGGACACCGATAGTGACTGGGAGCTGAGAGGATATATGGCTGTCCCAGAGGACTGCTTGTTTTCTATCTTTCAAATAAGAGTCAAACCAGTGTAATGCCAAAGAGTCAAGTGAGAGAGATTTCAGAGTGTCTAGGAGAAGTTGATGGTTGACCATATCAAAGGCTTTTGAGAGGTCCAGGAATAAAGCAGAGGAGAAAAGGTTGTTATTGCGATTTTTGTTGATCATGTCTGTGAAGGAGAGAAGGGCAGTGGAAGTGCTATGGTAGGGCCTAAAACCATGTTGGGAGTCTACGAGTAGGCTATTTTGCAAAAGATGATGTAAGAGTTGATGGTGTATACAACATTCCATAATTTTAGATAGTGGAGATAGTAGGGCTATAGGCCAGAAATTAGAAAGTTCATTAGTGTTACCTCCTTTATGCAGAGGAATGATATGGGAGACTTTCCAGCAGGATGGAATAGTAGATTTGGTTATTGTTCTGTTAATTAAGATGGAGACTGGGTAAGCTAGTTCTGCTGCTGCTAGTTGCAGATATTCAGCTGGTAGTTTGTCAGCTGAAGGGGTGCATGGTTTAAGTTTAGAGAGTAACTTACGTATGTGGGTTGTGGAGACTGTACTAAATTTTAGAGTGGGGTGTTATTTTGAGGAGAGGTCTTTTGAAGGGAAGGGAGGGGAGTCATGGTGTTTGCTAGAGAGGTGACTGTTTCAGAGAAGAAGTTGTTGAATGTATTGGCTATTATATTGGGTGGGGTCTGAGCTAAGATAGCTGGTGTAGGTGTTTTGGTATTCCCTGGATGGAGCAGTTTATTGATTCCTGACCAGAATTTTTTGGGGTTGTGATTTTGGTTTTGTTGATATTGAAGGTAATAATTTTTTTTATCAAGATAGGTGAGTTTTTTTGTAGTATTTCTAAGGTGTTTGAAGTTTTGATGGTCAGTTGGGTTTTTAGTGGTTCTCCATTTTGTCCATAGTTTATTCCTTAATAGCATTGTTTGTTTGTTTTTTTTGGAAAGCCAAGGGGCAGCTTTGGATCCTATTCTAATTAAGCGAGAGGGGGCATGACGCTCAAGAATTTGTAGGAAAGTGTTGTTGAAATGGGTAACTGCTTCATCAAGTGGGAGGTGTTTTAGAGCTGACCAATTACATTATTTGAGTTCATTAAGGAAAGTAGGCAGGTTAAAGTTTTTTTTGTTATGTACAGTACGATAACTAGCCTGTTTGAGATTGTTATTTTTTTGTTTAGTGATGTAGGTGAGGAGATGGTCGCTGATATTGTCTGGGAGTATTCCAGTTTTATATGAGAGGGGATTATTGTTGATCAATATCCAGTCCAGGATGGCTTGTTTATTGGTTGATTTGTGAATTCTAGTAGGGGAGTTTATGGTTTGTTGAAAGTTAAAGAGATTGAGGTGAAAGGTGGGTTTGGGAGATATGCAGGAGTTCCAATCAATATTAAAGTCTCCTAAGATTATGGTTTCTTGTGGAAAGCTACAGGAGACCCAGCTAAGAATATTTTCAAGTGTGTTTAAGTTATTGCCTGGAGGGATATAGGAACATATTATACAAATTGCTTTGCTCTTATTTACTTGGAGTTTGCTACAGAGTATTTCAGCATTGGCTGGGGAGGGAGGCAGGGAGTCAATTAAGGCCACCTGCAGTTGGGATTTGTGAAGTAAGGCCACTCCCCCACCCTTTTTGTTAAGATGATCTTGCCTTAAAGTGCTATAGCCAGGAGGAGTGATTTCGTTGTCTCTGGTACCTGGTTTAAGCCAGGTTTCAGTGAGACAGAGGATATCAAATGCATAGAGGTCAATTAAAGCATGGAGTTGTGTGATTTTATTGTTGATGCTACGAATATTTAGGTGTGCTATAGAAAGGGAGTTAGAAGAGAAAGGTGAACTGAAGTTGTTAGCAGTTTGGTTTGAAAGGGTGTGGGTGAGGGGATTATTGGGGCCAGGGTTGGGGTGGATGTCCCCGTGTAACAGTAAAAGTGTTTGTGGGATTGGAGATATTTTTGAGTTTTTGGAGGGTATTAGGTAAAACTTTCTAGTGGTTTGAAACCTGTTATGGAGTAATTTGTGAAAGAGAGGGGGAAGGTAGGGACAGGATGATAGGATATTAGTATAGGTTTGTTCAGCTAGAGGAAGGATAGAGGTTGTGTGTTTAGCTAAATTAGAAGATCTGCTAAGGGTATGATACTCGTAGGAAGTAAGAGTATAGTATAAAAGGAGGATGTTAAGGAGTAGCAGTAAATAAAGTAGTTTAAGGCTTAAAGGCATATTTTAGTGAGGTGAGGTTAGCAAAGTTGGAAATTGGAGGAGTAGGATGGTGGAGTGTGGGGTGTGGCAGTTAGATAGGAGTGTGGAGAGTGGGGTGTGGCAGTAAGACAGGAGTATGGAGTTAAGTGTGAGTGAGGCAGGAAATGAGATAGGATGTGAGTAAATTGGAGGTGCGGCAGAGGAAGTATAAGGTTAGGGTCCCTGGGGGGGTGGGGGGGAATTGGGGGTAGGGAGGGGAGTGGAGTGAGCCCGCAGGGTGAACGGAGCGGGAAGAACCAGTGAGGGGACCAATGGCAGTAAAACAATCAGAGAAGAAGAGAGAAGCACTGTGTATAGTGCAAGGTAAGAGTAAACTATAGGGTAAAGTACAGGGAGGAATATGGTGGGTTTGGGGAGATAAAATAATAATTGTATGGTAGCTAAGTGAGGTAGCAGAGTTGGGTGCAGTAGATGAATATAAAGGGGTTAAGACTAGGGGATAACAGGAAGCAAAGTTCTACTGTGAGGATAAGGGAAATAATTCGTTTTCTAGTAGACAGGGTGCCACCTAGTGGCCATGTCCAGGAATAATGAGAGACAGAGCAAGCAGAGAGCTCACCAATGTGATATGGCTAGGTAGAGGTGAGAGTTGCCTCATGGACAGAGATGAAGAAGGAGGGTAAGAGAGGGTCACTTAACTGCTACTGGAGGGGGGGGGGTAGGCTGCTGGTTAACTTGGGAGGGAAGTCAAATAACCTGGAGAATAAAGTTAAAAAATACAATAGTAGGACATACTTTCCAAAAAGGACTATTCAGGGTAGAAAGTCTTAGTGGGGAGGACGTATAAATCCTATTCAGGACTCTGTTCCTTAATTTGGATTCCACGGGGCTTCTTAAGCATGTGTAAAGTCAGGAACTCAGGTGCACACGGCTGGTAAAATATAAGGAAGAGAGAGAAGACAAAATAAGTACATTCAGCAGTCAAAGGATGTAGATAACAGACAACCAAAGATAGTACCTGAGATTCTAAATCAAGGTAAGAACAGTGATTAACCCTTTACCACAGTGTAAACAGGCCTATCAGAGAGGGAATAAACACAAAGCAGGGTCATACAGTCAGACTATTGTTATTTACAAAAATGTCTGTTAAAGCTAAATAAATAAATTCCATCTATGCAACTAATTGAACCTTTATGCCTTATGGTTCATAGGAGGACTACTTACACCAATTAAGTAACAGTAGTTATAACAACACCAGGAAGTTACAGTTGTTAGAAAAATTAGGCAATAACAACATAGGTTAGCATTTGTATAAACCAGCAAGGTTGACTAATAAGCAATTACAAACACTATTACCTTGCTGTAGTGATGTTTAAACAAGGGTATAAGATCCCAAACGTAATGCAAATGCATTGACATGAGACTATTTTAAGCAGTGCAGAAGCCAACACAGGACGTTGATCTTAAAAAGCACTGACCAAAGAACAGCTATTAGTGGATACTTGTACTACTATTATTTACAATACAAACATTTATAAGGATTCCGAGATAATTCACCTTTGGTAATACTGCTGCCTCATGTTATCAGGCCATAAACACTTTCACTGTGAACGTAGGAGGCAATAAGGGTGCTAGAAAAATTTAGTGGTATTATCCAATAAGCGTGAAAGAAACAGTGTAAAACATTTAATCAGCTTTGATTCGTTTGCATAAGTATTATATACTAATGTCACATCCAGCCTTAGAATACAAGTACTGTGTAGTTGGGGACCACGTGGACGCTAGGATAAGCGGCATTATTTACACAGCTTGAATAAAGAAGCTGCTTGAAGGGTTGTTTCATAAAGAATAACGTTGACACTGTAATAAGCGGTGTAATATACACTGACCGCTATAGTTGCTGCCTGATTGAGTGTTGTATTACAAGCATAAACGCTGTAGGTAACTAAAAAGCAGCTTAGCTCCACAAAAGCGACCAACAGAGAAAGCTTGGGCAGAGCCACATAAGCAGTAATAAAGGGTTTACCGGCTTTATTTTATCCCGGTTGCAAAGGCGCGCCACGTGGTTCCCAGTGTCGCAGTAGTGAAAACAAAAACTGTATTAAGGATGATCAGACCATAAATTAATTTCACTGGATATCCACATCCCAACCCCACCCCCAGCCCAGAAAACCACAGTGAAAAACTTCTCAAAAGCGAACTTCACACTTCTCAAAACCGAAGTGGAATCATTCAAGGCCCCAGAGCCAGTGGAAACTACGGCCCAAACTGCAGAAGCCTATATAAACGCATTCTATGGACATCTCCAGGAATGCATGGATCATGCTATCCCAAACAAAATCAAGACCCAATCATCCAAAGGCAGGCATCCAGTCTGGTGGATTCCAGCCATAAATAAACTGTACAACAGAAGGAGGAAGCTACTACATGACAGAGCAAAATCCCTAAAAGGGAAGGCATCTCTGATCAGTACTAGCAAAATATTACAATCCCTCATAAAATCCTCCAAGGCCAGTTTTGAGAGAAAAATTGCACAGGACACTAAAGACAATCATAAGGCTTTTTTCAGTTATGTTAGGAACCTAGGATGCAACTCCCAGACTTGTTCTGAGTTGATTCTAAACAACAAAAAATACACTGAACCCACAGACATCGCCAATATCCTGGCAGACAGGTTCAGTGCAAACTTCTCCACCCCCCCCCCCAAAAGAGCAAGTATCTATCCAGGCAGATTGCAGCCTCCCAAACATCTCTGATGCTCAGGTGAAGGCCGCCCTCTCCAAAGCAAAAAACACTGCTTCCATGGGACCAGATAGCATCCCGGGTTGCGTCCTACATGAACTCCAAGAAGAACTAATCCCTCAACTAAAACTTCTGTACAATCTCAGCCTCACTGCAGGATATGTGCCCAAAGAATGGCGTACAGCAACAGTGGTCCCACTCCACAAAGGTGGCGCCTCTGCAGACCCTGAAAACTATCGCCCCATAAGCCTGACTAGCCTAGTCTGCAAGGCTATGGAGAGGATCATCATGGAACTCATAAACAAAGACATTGGGGACCTACAGACACTAGATCTTACCCAATTTGGCTTCATCAAGGGCAGATCCTGCCTTTTGAACCTGGTCGACTTCTTCGAAACAGTCACCAAGGCCATAGATGAAGGGAAGGTAGTCCACACAGCCTATCTGGACCTCGCAAAGGCATTTGACACAATACCCCACTCGGGCATCATAGATAAGCTATCCAGCCTAAATATAAACCCCTATGTCACAAGATGGGTCACAAACTGGCTCAAAGACAGAACCCACAGTGTCAGAGTTGCTGGGGCCATGTCAGACTCAAAACCGGTCACAAGTGGCATCCCACAAGGCTCTGTCCTGGGACCTCTCTTGTTCAGTATTTACTTTTCTGAGGTACAGGCCAACGTGGGAGGACTATGGCTCACCAAGTTCGCAGATGACTGCAAACTGGGTGCCATAATCGACCCTCCAGCTGACACAAACATCCTTCAAAAAGGTCTCGCAGAGATGGATAACTGGTGCCAGAGCCATGGTCTAAAGCTAAATGCCAAAAAGTGTATAGTCATACCCTTTGGCAAAAACAATGTGCCCACAAATTACCACATAGGTGGTAACCCATTAAGTACAGAGAAGGTAATTAGGGATCTGGGGACCCAAGTTGATAGCAATCTCTCCTTTGACAACCACATTGCCATAGTGGTTAGAAAGACCTTCTACATAGCCCACCTCATCATGAAAGGATTCACATCTAGATCAAGAGAGGTAATCGTGCCCATTTATTCATCCCTCATCAGGGCCATCATAGAATACAATGCCCCCTTTGGGATGTACCTTACCCGACACCTGCAGTAATTAGAAAGACCCCAAAAGTACCTCACCAGGAGGATCAAGGGACTCAAACAGATGCCATATGCTGCTCGGTTAAAAAAACTCCAGCTCTACTCAGTTGCATACCGCCTACTTCGAGGCGATCTATGCCTGACATATAAAGCTATGTCCAACCCAGAATTAATGGACATGCTCCACCTCAGCAAATCTAAATCCCGTAAAGCCACGCGCTCGAGGGACTTGAACTTCAGCACAGAAATAAATAGAACATGCTGGAGGGACAGATTCATAACCCAAAGGCTCCCTTCGCTCTGGAATAGAATTCCAATTCATGTTAGGCAGAGCCCCTCACTGACTCTCTTCAAGAAGAATCTTGATGAGTGGATGGGGGATCGTAGGTTTGTCCCAGGGATTACTTCCGTGTCACTATTAGATAGAGGCACAGTAAACTAAACTTTAAAAAGGGCACAGTATACTCAAATCAAGGGGTGGCATAAGCCAAACACAATTGGGCTAGGCTTATAAATGCCCCAGGGCAGATAGCCTAGTATGAACCTATGAACCTATAAGTCACGGTTCCACTGTCTCGATATATCAGGTGGAGCCCTGCAGTACTCTCCAGCCACATGTGCACAGATGTTCACAGTATGTGCCATGCTACAGAATATGATCCTGCAGAAACAGCTGCAGCAGGATCATCACAGGGAAGGGACACACAGCCCCCCACCAGTGCCAAGGTCCCCACAGCCACACCCATGGGGGACTTGGAGGAGGAATCCCCTGAGCCTGTCCCTGTAGGCAGATTTAGGCATACCCAGTATGCCCTGGCCTTGGCAAAGGGGCAATGCATAGCACATCCACTGACAACCTAGTGTCCTAGGGACTGACACCTCACTGCAAATCGCATACATAATAAAAATAATCCCAGCCACACCACACAACCTGTACCTTACAATGTATTGGTTGTGTATTGAGTGCATCGACAGAGTCAGCCCTGAAGCACTATCTCAACTGCTGTATTCACAAGGTAAGTCACTGCCCTTTACAACAAATGTCTGGGTTACTAGAATATGCTAGCATTTATATGGACCTGATGCATGTATGCAAGGGAATAGAGTGGGCTACAGGGCTACCTGCAGACAACTAACAGCTATGTGGGACAACAGGAACTCTCTGTCTAATACTGGCTGCCCCATAATATGCATTAAACCACAAGGCACCAAAACTTACTGTAGTATGCAAGGGAAATGACAAACAGTGCAGGCATAGGACAGACATATGACTGTCAATATTACCCTACCCCCAACACAGTCATGTTCCCATACAACTGCAGTAATAGTATGTTGCAAGGTTATAGCAGGAGACCACACAATCCCAGGGCTGTTTGTCCCAAACAACCTGGCGACATGTTCCATTTCCACAATATGCAGGAGTCAAAGTGTTATGTATGTCTGCGGTTGATAGTGTCAGAAATTAAACATCACTGTTGCTGGTGTGGTTTAGTGGGCTATGTACATTAGCATGGTTGATGGTGTTCATGGTTCAAAGCTGGCTGCGCCTACAATTTTGCATGTGAAGTACACCTATGGTAGGAGTCCCACAGACTGTCCATATGTCACTGTTTGTTACTGCAAGAAAGCAGGACAAAGCCAGAGACAATAGAGGGATGGAGGCCACAGCTATGGACATTACACAGCTCTGAGTAACCTAGAAGGTGGCTAGTATAACAGCAGTTGTAACAATTCAGAGTAGCAGCAGGATGTAAAGGCCACTGCGTAACTGTGTCAGTACTTACAACAAGTTAGTGGGCACCATGTAGTAGTATATTACCAAAGAAACACAATTGTCTGAGGAGAGGAGCTGAGCAGACATATGGGGCGGAATGCTGGACATCCTGCAAAACATGCACAGTCAGAGGTGTGAAGTCTGTAACCTTGTGTGTGGTGTTACATCATGTACCCCAGTCACAGCATACCTACAACTACGTACAGCAGGAACTATGGACAAAGTCAGAAACAGGAGCGGGACAAAGGCCCACACATAAGGAGAAGGATGAACTAGTGGCCAGACAAATGTAGAAAGTGCAGGGAATAACAGGTCATGCAGTAGTATGGATTACCTGCTGTGTATGGAGTCAGTAACTCAAATATCTGTCAGGAGTTTCCAAAGTCACTCTAAAATGATTTGCCACTGATGTACCAAAAAATCACAATGCTATGTAAAACGTACCAGCCATATGATGCAAAATCATGTACAGTCAATTACAAACTGTATGCACCCTGGGTATGAGTCATATATTATGGTCACCACACAGCCACAGAATCCCTTGGGTATTATATCAGGGAGGTGCTGAGGTGCTGGACTACTGAATGAGTCACCTTGTAAGTACTGACAGTCAATCTAGGCATGCTCCTACACTTAGCTAATTTCAGCCCATGTCTGATGCCTCATCTGCCTAAAGAAATGAGAACTGAATATATCTGTGTGCATACAGACAGTTATGTATACCTATCTGTGTCTCCCTATCCCCATCAGACATGATTACCCTTAGCTTAGCTATCAGTATATATATATATATATATATATATATATATATATATATATATATATATATATATATATGTGTGTGTGTGTGTGTGTGTGTGTATCTGTATAGTTATATATATATATATATATATATATATATATATATATATATATATATATATATATATAGAGAGAGAGAGAGAGAGACACACACACACACAAAATTGTAAAGTGATGTAGTGCTGCAGCCACTTATACGCTAAATGTAACCGGTGGTGTGTGCAACTAGCAATGTGAGCTGTAGTGTGTAATAGTAGGTAGGTAGGGGTTCTAATCTCACATCAGCCTCAGTGTGTAGACATGCCCAACAGGCCTATGGCTGTGCAATGGTCAATCATTTTATGGCCCTGTGACTAGTGTCCTCCACAACAGTGGCCTCCCTGTCAACAGCTACTGATGTCATCCACCTTAAAAACACTGGCAGACACTCTCACAACACGGAAGTTCCGTGGTGCATGCGATAAGTACATAACACTATAGTACATAAAATTAGATAGGCAGGGGATCTCATCTCAACAAGTGTGTGTGTGTGTGTGTGTGTGTGTGTGTGTGTGTGTGTGTGTGTGTGTGTGTGTGTGTGTGTGTGTGTCTGTCTGTGTGTGTGTCTGTGTGTGTGTCTGTGTGTGTGTAAGCATATCCCCTTGCAGCAGTTCATAGGTGTGTACTAGGCTAATGGCCCTGGAGCCTTTACAAGCCTAGTCCAAACGAATTGCTCAGGCACTGTGCCACCAGATGTTCATTCCGGTGCCCCTATCCAGTAGGGCAACTGGAATAATCCCTGGAGTGAACATTCTGTTACCCATCCACACATCAAGATTTCTCTTGAAGAGGGCCAGTGAGGTGGTCTGCTTGACATGAATAGGAAGCTTATTCCAGTGTGTGGGCAGTCTTTGGGAGATGAACCTGTCCCTCCAGCATGTTCTGTTAATTGTGGTAATGAGGTTGTGATTTCTGGAGTGTGTTGCATGGAGGCATTGGGATTTCTTTAGGTGTAGCATTTCAAGTAGGGCCGGGTCGGACATGGGTTTGTAAGTCAAGCAGAGACCACCTCTAAGTAGATGATAAGAGACTGAGAAAATTTAAGTTTCTTGAGTCTGTCCATGTAGGACATGTGTTTAAGGCCTAGGATCCTTTTTTGTGAAGTACTTCTGTGGCCTCTCCAGCTGTTTTAGGTGTCTGGTCAGGTACATGCCAAACAGGGCGTTATATTCTATGATTGGTCTAATGAGGGATGAGTAGAGAGGGATGATGACCTCTTTCTTCCTGGATGCGAAACCTTTGGTTATAAGATGTGTCATGTAGAAGGACTTTCTGACCACAGTAGCAATGCAATGGTCAAAGGTGAGGTGGCTGTTGTCCTGGGTGCCCAGATCTCTTATGGCCCCTTCAGTGTTCAGTGGGTTCCCATCAATGCGGTAATTCATGGGAACTGAGTTGTTTTCCAAAGGGGATGATAACGCATTTTGGGGAATTAAGCTTCAGGCCATGGTTCTGACACCAGTCACTGGTCTCAGAGAGGCCCTTTTGTAGGATGTCTGCATCACTTGGGGAGTTGATAATGACTCCTAGCTTGCAGTCATCAGCAAACATCATCAGCCAGAGTCGCTCTGTGTTGGCCTGGACTTCTGAGAAGTAGATGCCAAACAGGAGAGGGCCCAGGACTGAGTCCTGTGGGACTCCACTCATGACTGGTTGACCGTCTGACTTGGAATGCACAACTTTCACTCTGTGGGTCCTGTCTGTGAGCCAATTTGCAACCCACCTAGTGATGTAAGGACTGACGCCTAGTTTGGTGAGTTTATCAATGATACCTGAGTGTGGAATAGTATCAAAGGCCTTGGCCAGGTCGAGGTAGGCTGTATGCACTGCCTTACCCTCATCCACAGCCTTGATAACTGCCTCAAAGAAGTCAACTAGATTCAGCAGGCAGGATCTCCCATTGACAAAGCCAAACTGTGTGGGGTCAAGAGTTTGGAGATTGCCTATATTTTTGTTAAGCAGGTCCATGATGATGCGCTCCATAGCTTTGCATACCAGACTCATCAGGCTAATGGGGCGATAGTTCTCATGGTCTGTAGTTGCTCCCCCTTTATGGAATGGGATGATTGTAGCAGTGCACCATTCATTATGGACATAGCCTGAGGTAAGGTTGTGAGTGACCAGGGCCCACATATGTGGTTCCAGTTCATTTTGTATCTCATGTAGAATGCAGCCAGGGATATTGTCCGGTCCCATGGATGTTATTCCTGGCTTTGGATAATACAACTTTTACCTGTGCTGCAGAAATGGTGGGTACCAGGCTTCCTTCTGGTACTGTGATAGGGCCCTTGGGGGGGTAAAGTTGGCACTGAATCTGTTGGCCAGTATGTTGGCTATATCTGTTGGCTCAGTATAGGAGGTGCTATTCTGCAATAACTTAGGGCAGATCTGGGTATTGCCTTTGAGGTTTTTGATATAGTTATTGAAGGCTTTGTGGTTGTTTTTGGTGTCAGCCTCAATTCTGTCATCATAGCTGGCGTTAGAGGATTTGATAAGGAATCCCAGCCTTTTGTTGAGACTAAGGGAGGTTTTCCAGTTGTATGACTTCATTGTTTTCTGCAACAGTTTCTTTCTTATGTTGTAGAGTTTATTGATGGCTGGGACCACCAGACTGGCTTCTTTTTTTGGAGGAGAGCATCTTAGTTCTATTTGGTATGGCAAGGTCCATGCATTTGTGTACATGCTTGTACAGTGCATTGGTGTATGTTTCAGCAGTCACGCAGCTATTTTCCATTGGCATGGCTGCCGAGAAGTTAGGCACTAGGAGCCCAAAGTCATTTTAGAGAAGTTTTTTAGGATGGTCACCTTAGCAGGGGGTATAAGTGAGATGGAGATTTCCATGGTGATCAGTTTGTGGCCAGATTTAACCAGGGAAGAATTGACTATAGGTGTGGAGCAACAATATCCCATTTTGGCGATAACCAGGTTGAGGATGTTGTTTCATCCAGTGGGAGTCAGAATGAGCTGGTCCAGGGCATTGGAACTGATAAATTCCAGAAAGCATTGGGCCTGTACATTGGTACTTGAATAGGTTTCTCAGTTGATGTAAAGGTAGTTGAACTCACCCAGTATGAGAGTATTGGGTTGGACCTTGATAGATTCCAAGAAGTTGGAGTGAGAGTCTAGGGACATGTTTGGGGTTCTATAGCAGGTTATGACTTGTATCACCATCTTACCCAGTGTTAGTTGTACCTGAAGTATCTCAGATGCATTATGTTGGGCTACCAGTCTAGAGGCATGCATACCCTTTAAGAATATGGAGACACCACTGCCTTTTGAGCTTCCGGCCATATTCTGGGGACAAAAGGTATGGAAGGAGTTGTAGCCTGGACATGCAGGGGTGCTTTCTGCCTCTTTAAACCAGGTCTTTGTTAATGCACTGTTAGTGCATCTTGAGATTTAGACTTCTAGCACTTAGCAGCATGACCCTCAGATTGCATTTGTTTGTAGCTGTTACAGTCGAATTTTGTTATTTGGAACACTGCCTAAAAAAAGTGTGTCCATTTTGCCGATGTGTGTGCAATGGCTATACATTTTAAGGTGCTGTGGCTACACATCAACCCCCCATGAGTCTCCTTTACAGGACCCACTGATATCATCCACCTTAGAAGCACTGGCAGACACTCTCAAAACACAAAAGCTCCATGGCGCATGAGATAAGTACATAGTAGTATAGTACATACACCTAGATAGGTAGGGGTTTTAATCTCAACAATGGCAACTCTGTGTGTGTGTGTGTGTGTGTGTGTGTGTGTGTGTGTGTGTGTGTGTGTGTGTGTGTGTGTGTGTGTGTGTGTGTCTAAGCATATCCCCTTGCAGCAGTGTGTGTGTGCAATAGTTATACATTTTAAGGCCTTGTGGCTACCTGTCAACCCCTCCATGGGCCTCCTTTACAGGACCCACTGATGTCATCCACCTTAGAAGCAGTGGCAGATACTCTCCAAACAAATGCAAATGCTCCATGGTGCATGTGATAAGTATGCAGCACTATAGTATATACAACTGGATAGATAGGGTTTCTAATTTCAACAATGGCAACTCTGTGACTCTGTGTGTATAAGCATATCCCCTTGCAGAAGTGTGTCTGTCATGCCTATGTGTGTGTAATGCTTATACATTTTAAGGCCCTGTGAGTAGCTGCTGGCCCTAAATAGCCCACGTCTACCTAGGCATAAATGCTATATGCCACTACTTACATTTGTATGTACCAAACACTCAGGTAATATGTAACAAGGGTAGCATGCCTTAACATAGATGTCATATTTCTGCATTGCTACCATGCCATTTTGAGCCACTGTATTGGCACCAGGACTCCACAGCATAGCCACTCAAACTCCTGGAACAGAAAAAGTTCCGAGAGGCACCTATCACTCAGCAACACTACCACCAATCTAACATCATGGAACAAACGTACTAACACTTTGATGTGTACTCATGCAAACTCTGGATCCCACACAGTTTGGTTTTGTAAAGGGTGGATCATGCCTGGTCAACTTGGTCGACTTCTTTGAGTCAGTTACCAGAGCTGTGGATGAAGGCAAGGTGGTTCATACAGCCTACCTTGATTTGGCCAAGGCCTTTGATACTATTCCCCACTCAGGAATTATAGAAAAACTCACTAAGCTAGGTATCAACCCCTATATCACTAGGTGGGTTGCAAACCAGCTCATAGATAGAACCCACAGTGTGAAAGTAGCTGACTCCAAGTCAGACTGCCTGGGTCCTCTCCTGTCTAGTATCTAGTTCTCTGAAGTCCAGGCCAACATGAAGGGTCTCTGGCTGACAAAGTTTGCAGACAATTGCAAGTTGGGAGCTATTATTAACTCTCTAAGCGATGTTGCCATCCTACAGAAAGGTCTCACTGAGACCAACAACTGGTGTCAAAACCATGGTCTTAAGCTCAATGCTAAATTAATGTGTCATCATCCCCTTTGGGGAAACCCAGTTCCCATGAATTACCACATCGATGGTAGTCCACTGAACACAGAAGAAATTATAAGAGATCTGGGAACAAAGGTTGACAGCAACCTCTCTTTTGACCACCACATTGCCACTGTGGTCAGAAAGTCCTTCTATGTGGCACATCTCATTACTAAAGGTTTTGCATCCAAGAAGAAAGAGGTCATTGTCTCCCTCTACTCTTCCTTCATTAGGCCAGTCGAGTACAATGCCCCATTTGGCATGCATCTCACTACACACCTGCAACAACTGGAGAGGCCACAAAAGTACCTCACAAAGAGGATCCTAGGCCTTAAACACTTGTCCTATATGAACAGACTCAAAAAACTCCAACTATTCTCTGTCTCATATCACCTACTTAGAGGCAATCTCTGCTTGACTTACAAAGCCATGTCTGACCCAGCTCTCTAAGAAATGTTACATCTAAAGAAATCCCAATCCCACCACACCACACACTCCAGAGACCTCAACCTCATTACCACAATCAAAGGAACATGCTGGAGGGACAGGTTCATAACACAGAGACTGCCCATGCTATGGAATAGACTTCCCATGCATGTCAAGCAGAGCACCCCACTGTCCCTCTTCAAGAGAAATTTTGATGAGTGGATGGGAAAACAGAAAATTCACCCCAGGGATCACTTCAGTGGCTCTGCTCGACAGAGGCACTGGGAACTAAGGTCAGGTGGCATGATGCCAGGGTAATCCTATGGGCTAGGCTTGTAAAGGGTCCAGGGCCATTAGCCTAGTACACACTTATGAACCTGTGAATCTATGACACATGCCAGCATACAGCACCTTTCATGGCATAAAACTACCGCACTACAAGCTGTCATGTAATGTACTATAGTCACCCTGTGCATCAGACACATATTTGCATGTCCCTATATCAATGGTATGGCTGGCAGGAATGTGTTACAGGTATCATCACATGCACAGGGTGTGGTGTGGGGTTGCCAGAGGCCTAGGCTGTGCCACACAGTTGACATCGTCTGTGTGAGTCAGGAAGGGGTGCTGGTCAGCTGGGCCATGGAGACATGCCATGTTTGTTAATGACCTGCACGTGACAATGATATGTGAGTGTGTGCTAACCCTACGTGTGGGTATGTTGGACAGCTGTGAACCAAACATGGCATAATGTAGAGGTCACCATCTCTGGTCGTGAACATGGGAACTGGCACTGCCAGGAGTGGCACTGGCACCACCATGCCTAGGGTCAGATGCAGTACTAGTCGCTAATAGTGACTGATGTCTTCTAGGGCCTTGTCCCTCATGGGACCACCCAGGACCATGTGTCCATGGCCTGCCACATCATGGTGTGGACAGCACCCTCCCTTCTGTAGTGCTGGAGTTAGTGTCACTATGGGACCGTGAGTGTACACAGCCAGATGGACTCTCAGCAGATGCTGTGACTGACCTACAGCCACATGTCTGACACCCTACTCCCACCACATGTTCCAGCACAGACAATGTGCAGTCAAGGACTTACAGTGTTTCACCCCATCATCTGTCCACTACATCAGTGAAACGATGCATGGCATCATCAATGTGGTGGAGGGAGTCAAGGATGTCAGACAGTGATGCATCCATGATCCTGAGCATCCATCTGGTGTTGCATTCAGAACTTTCCTATGCCTCCATGACAGACCAAAACATGCATCGAGTCACTCATGTTGTGACACCTGTGACAAGTGGTGGATGGGCAGCAGTCCTCCTTCAAGTATCCCTGTCAATCTGCCTGTGTGGGACCTCGCAAGATCTCTGGCTATGGCTAGTGTTTACACTCACTAATGCCATAGTTGCCACAATCTCCTGTTCAATGCCACCACACTCTGTACGATATCTGTTGTCACAGGGGACTGGGTATGTGTGGGCATACTGACTGTGTGCGGGGACAATGGGGGAGGAAGAGGGATGTCAATGCATGGGACTGATTCAGCCCCCAACAACCCCACCTGTGCCTCACTATGGCCACCATCATCATCAGAGTCCAATGAGACACTGACATCGGGTTGTGAGGGGACACACTCCAACCAGCACAACCACCTGTGAGGAGGAAGACAACATAAGCACATTAATACCTGCACTATTATGTATGGTAATACACACACACACACACACACACACACACACACACACACACACACACACACACATACAGGTGAGGTGTCACAACTGCACTACACATTCCACATCTTATTTCTGATCCACAAGCTTAACACACAAGCAGACCACAGCATACACAGATAAGACAGGCCCTTTATAACATGCAGTGCAGCTACACAAGCACACAAGCTTAACACACAAGCAGATCACAACATGCACAGACAAGACAGGCCCTTTATAACATGCAGTGCAGCTACACAAGCTTAAACCACAAGCAGACCACAACATGCACAGACAAGACAGGCCCTTTATAACATGCAGTGCAGCTACACAAGCTTAAACCACAAGCAGACCACAACATACACAGACAAGACAGGCCCTTTATAACATGCAGTGCAGCGACACAAGCTTAAACCACAAGCAGACCACAACATACACAGACAAGACAGGCCCTTTATAACATGCAGTGCAGCTACACAAGCTTAACACACAAACAGACTACAACATACACAGACAAGACAAGCCCTTTATAACATGCAGTGCAGTTACACAAGCTTAACACACAAACAGACTACAACATACACAGACAAGACAGGCAATTTATAATATGCAGTGCAGCTACACAAGCTTAACTCGCAAGCAGACTACAACATACACAGACAAGACAGGCAATTTATAATATGCAGTGCAGCTACACAAGCTTAACTCGCAAGCAGACTACAACATACACAGACAAGACAGGCCCTTTATAACATGCAGTGCAGTTACACAAGCTTAACACACAAACAGACTACAACATACACAGACAAGACAGGCAATTTATAATATGCAGTGCAGCTACACAAGCTTAACTCGCAAGCAGACTACAACATACACAGACAAGACAGGCAATTTATAATATGCAGTGCAGCTACACAAGCTTAACTCGCAAGCAGACTACAACATACACAGACAAGACAGGCAATTTATAATATGCAGTGCAGCTACACAAGCTTAACTCGCAAGCAGACTACAACATACACAGACAAGACAGGCAATTTATAATATGCAGTGCAGCTACACAAGCTTAACTCGCAAGCAGACTACAACATACACAGACAATGCAGGCCATTTATAACATGTAGTGCAGTTACATCTGGTTAATGTTGCCACTACTATACACCTGTGAGATAGGTGATATGTCAGTGTATGTGATAGACCTACACCTAAAACACATTGCACCCATCTTTACCATAATATTGACCCCCTGTATAGCAGACTGCATAGACCTTCACAAAACTAAGTGCAAATATGTTAAAGCTCCTGCAAATACACTACTGTGATTACCAATTCAATGCACATCAGTTTAACCCCTTTGAAAGTGAACATACAAGTATTGTACTCTGGCTAAGCATATCAGTTGTGTCTACAGCAAAACAGCAGCCTTTAACATTCTTAGGGTAGATCTGATCCATACAAAAACAGTTTCACACTCACAACAAGAAACCAAAATGAAGATGGTAAAGCAGGAGAATTCCACCATAAACCACTGAAAAGGTTTATTGTGGGTGCTTTCATTCACTTTACATCAGTGAACTTCATCAGACAAACCCAAAATTCCCAAATATGTTCTTAAATATCCAGAAATACAGCAAACACCAGCTATACCACAGCTAGGAAGTTTATTGAAAATGAATACGAATAAAAGACAGGTGAGTGCTTTCAGGGATATACCCCTTCATCAGACAACTTACAAAAAATGCATCATTCCTTATATACTGCTCACAGAACACATGATACATATCAATCAATTCTTAAAGACGTAGTGTTAACAAAAATAGTTAAACAATCTAAGACTAAACCTTCATGCTATATAATTAATATTAATAAATATATTATAAATAATCAAACTAAGATAATATGTGCTATTCATTTGATAGATAACAGTGTAAATAAAATAATTCAATAAATTGTCTAATTAATACATGATCTATAAAATATTAAAAGATTCTTACTGTACTTACAATATGTGTATGTATGTATGTATATATAAAAAACTCTAAGTCACCTAGACTAAAATCTGTCCTATAAAACATCTAAAACTCTAAACATAACAATTAAAAATTAAAATAAAAATAGAAATAAAAGCATGTCAATGTTTGACTGGACAGGCTTTTAAAAAAGGTTTCAGTGACACCATACTATTTAAGCCTGGAGGTCTTTCTGCCTTGAATAACATAATCCACGTTTGTTCTGCAGCCTCCGTATCATTGGATAAAGTTTCCCCTCTTAGTTTCACTGGCAGGATCTGTAAAACTAGGAACTTAAAAATATGATCTTGTCCTTCATTCTTACTGGGCACTGCAATTGCACTACTTTCTTTGTGTTCTAATATTCTGTCTTCAACCACCTATTAGTCTTGCCAATATAAAAACTAAAACATGAAATACAATAAGCAAAATAGACTACATTAGGTGTTGTGCAGTCAGCATATAAATTGCTATTAAAATTGAAACCTTTAAAAGGATGTACAAAACTTCTTCCACTATGAATATGTTTATAAGCTGCACAATCTCTGCACATATAAGTGCCAAGTCTATCAGAGCTATTCAAGGTAACAGCTGCATCATTCTTGTGACATAGATAACTCTTCAGTGTTCTATTATTCCTGAATGTAAAATTAGGTGTGGGCCCAATAATATCTTATAAATTGTCAGTTGTAGACAGAATTCCCCAATTTCTGGTGATGACATCACATACCAAACTAATATTACTCGCAAATGTTAAAGACATTCTTAATGTGTTGTCAATTTCCCTAAGTAAAGAATCAACCCTGTTATTATTAATAATTTGACTGTTAGGTACATTACTCATGTGTTCATTAAAATAAAGTTTACACTGTCCACTTCTTTTTCTCCATCCTTCATAAATGCATCTGTCGATAGTGTGTGCATCATACCTCCTCTCTAAAAATTCATTCTTCAATTGTCGTAGTGCTGTATCTAACTCTATATCATCATTAGATAGTCTCATGATTCTATATACTTGACTCTTAATGATGTTACGCTTAGTGTGATTAGGGTGCATACTGGTGTTATGTAAAACATTAATCTTCCTGATGGGTTTCCTATATAGGATAGTTTTAATATGATTCAAATCCTCTTTCTTTACTTTAATATCTAAAAACAATCAATCTCTTGTGTTGAATATTTGTATGTAAATTTAAGAAACTATGTGGTCTTGTTCAAATAGGAGATAAAATCCCGTAGGACAGCCTCAGTGCCATGCCATAGCACATCGTCCACAAACCTGATGTACAAGCTAATGTATTTGCTATATATCACACTGGACAACATGTGAATACATTCCCATTGTACTAGGGAAAGGTTGGCGTAGCTACTGGCACAAGCTGTGCTCATAGCCACGCCAACCTTCTGTATATAATGCTGATTGTGAAATATAAAAACATTGTTGGTTAATATAATATTAAACAATGCACAAATCAGATCACATTTATTTTTATCCAATTCGTATCATTAAGTAAATCCCTTACATTGTCAATCCCCCGATCATTAGGGATGACAGTGAATAATGACTCTGTCCATCGTCACAAAAAAGCAATCGCAGTGAACACCAGTATCAACCCATTACAATCTAAGGGTCTGAAGAAATGCTAGGGATGACAGTGAATAATGACTCTGTCCATCGTTACAAAAAAGCAATCGCAGTGAACACCAGTATCACCCCATTACAATCTAGGGGTTTGAAGAAATGCTTTAGAACCTTTGAGGACACAATCACAATCAGTCAATATTGGATGTAAATTCTTCTCAACAAAAATGAAGAGGGGCTCGGACACCCACCCTTTACTAGATACAGTGGGACGCATTGGTGGGGTGGATACATTTTTGTGGATCTTGGGTAATCCATCTACTACAGGGATAGTAGGGCAACTCACAGAAAAATAATCAAACAATTGCTCATTAATCATGCCTGTAATGAGCAAATCAAAAACTAATAAAGAAACCTTGTGTCTATGATACTTTTCACAAGAATAGATGACACTGACTGATATGTTGCATCATCATTTAACAATTTGTACATTTGTTCCAAATACAATGCCTTATCAAGAACAACAATACCCCCTTATTTGTCAGCAGGCCGTATTTCAATTGAGTTCATTTGTTTTAACTTATCTAGAGCCTTATATTCTGCTTTATTTAAATTATAAAACACATTAGAGCAAGTAGCAGTATTTAATGCCTCTCTAATTTGTTTATCACATACTTCAACAAATGCATCAATTGTGGCATTATTAGGGGGAATAAAAGTGCCTGGTTTCTTGAATGTATCACTATTTATTCGAACATTATAGCCAAACATAGTCATTAAAGTCAAGCTATGGCCAAATAGTTTTAGATCTTTCAAGACGTCAGTTAAATCTGCTTTCTTGGCTGGTACGAAACTTAGGCCTTTATTTAATAACGTTGCCTGAGTTTCATTGAGCGAATGGGAGGAAATATTAAAGATCAAACATGCCTGAATCTTTTCCTGTTCTGCCCCTCTGGGCTTGAGGGTCTCTGCTGGCTCTGATTCCTCGATATGTTCTTAAATATCCCTCTCATTAATAACGTCACAAACACATTCCAGTTTTAAAGGGGTCTATATTACATAGATGAAAAATCAAAATCTCGAACGCTCGGATGAGCGAAAATGCATGTAATTGAAATCGCTATTGTGGGGGGCTGCGCCTCTCAGACCCCCCTAAAAATATATTCCAACTCCGAGATCACACTACAGTGAGGAAAGGGCAAATTTTCCAATCTTCACTGTACCGTGATCTCACAATATTGATTTCAATTACCTGCGTTTTTGCTCATCCGAGCGTTCCAGATTTTGATTTTTCGTCATTCTGATAGGAACCTTTTTAAAGTTACAGTAAATAATTCAAAGACATTCAAGCCCCATCATTATATAACGTTAGCACATTAATGCATAAAACCTAAACAGTGCATTCATTATTCCATGTCAAAAACTCTAAATTTTAAAACATTCATTATTCAAATTAAAAAAACTGTCACCTTTCCAACAATTTCAATCTTAAAATACATTTCACAAAACAACAATCATTTAGCCCTGGATAGACATATGCATTCAACTTCAACTGCCAAAGAAGCTCACTTTCTTCCACTTTTAGTGCCCACGGGCCATATTTTTATAAACTTGTTCTATTACTAAATAAAGGAAATAATGGTTGGGGTTTTCCATGGTATGTTCAGCCAGTGCATTGATGGTATTTTGTTTCCCAGTCTGATATTGAGATGCGTTGCATCAAAGGGCGTTTGGTTTTCCCTATATAAAAACATGCACATAGTTGGCACTTGGCTAAATATATCACACCTTTCGTGTTGCAATTATATCTGCCCTTTAACTTGTAAAGACTATTATGTATCTGAAATTCTTTTGTAACCTCAATAACCGTACAATGACACCGGCCACATTTAAACATACCAGTATTATACATATTAGGTGTCATTTGCTTTTCCAAGAGATCTTTTAGGTTACATCCTTTTTTAAAAATTAGCCTGTCTATCACCTAATACAGTTCTAATAGATGCATCTTCACTGATTAAAGCCCAATTTTTTATTATAATGTCCCTAAAACTGTCAGCATCACTTGAAAAGGGAGTAGCAAAACTCACATTATAACTGACAACCAAATTATTACTTGGGTTGCCATTATATGTACATGTGTTCATTATTTGGTTGTGTTCATCAGCAAGCACATCCTTATTCAAAATAGCTTTAAAATGGCCTTATTTTCTTTTTCTATCCACAACAGCTATAAGTTGGTTGATCAAATCCCTAGGATATCCTCTCTTAAGAAACATGTTTTTAAGACTCAGACATTCAACTTGGAATTCACCATCTAGGGAAATCATCTTAGCAGCTCTAACTAGTTGTCCCTTAACTACGGCCCTTTTTTGGTGAAATGGATGGCGGCTTTCAAAATGTAAAAAGGCTACAGGACGTTGGACTCTGGCCACACCTGACATGCCTATGGAAATGTTAGGGAGAGGCATTGTCAGCAAAAACAAATGTGGCATTGCTAAAGGATAGTATGTGTGTATACAAACATGTACAATAGTAACTGTGATACTGCCCACATTGCTAACATTCTGAGCATGTGTGCACAAGTGTTTGTTACAAAGAAACCCTCCTCCAAATGCAGATTGACCTGACATCCATGTACTGGTATGCAGAGGCTGCCAGAATTACTGATACAGTATTAATGTGATGAGCACAGGAGGCTTACCTGCACACTCCTCTGCTGTGGAAGCTGTGGCCCCCACCTCCACAACGTATGGGGTGATGGATGCTTGGGAGCTGGTGGTTGATCTCAGGTTCTCCAGGAATTCCTCTGTGGCCAAGAGTGGTTGTTCTGCTGCAGGCCCTCCACCAGTGGCAGCACAGTTCCTAACCACAGCAGCAGCCCTTTGCCATGTAGCATTTATCATATCTGTTGCCAGGTGTCTGACCTGCTCTACCTTCTGTCCTGTAGCCCTACTTGGTTTACTGCTGTGATGAGGTCATCCCACAATGCAGCACGTTGCTCATGATTATGGTGACTCCTGGACAGCAGTATGTTGTGATGCAGTCTGAGGCCATCCAGGATCACATCATTTTCTGCAGCTGAAAATGGTGGATGCCTCCGTCTGTACAACCTTTCTGAAAGACAAGAAAAGGGAAACACATCACAGGACCACATACATTGATCGCCGCTATGTACACACCCTGCACATCCAAATTGGCCAGCACTATCCTTAACTAACTCCCACATCATACCCCACCATCTATCAACACACTATGTATGTGGCTATCAGCAACATAGTGGCAATACCGGTTATGTCCCTGTGTGCTGTGGCAGAGTGTGTTGTATGTCTTCACTCCCATCAATGCCATCTTCTATGGTGTGTCCCCTGTGGGCAATGTCCCACTACCAAGTCATACAGCCACTGTTTAACAAGTAGGCGAGCATTACTGCAGGTATATCAGGAGAGTCCAGCAACATCCATGTGTGGAGATGACATGCAATACTGTAAACATACTGTAGGGTATCTTCCCTGTAGGTGCCCGAGTTCTGCAGTACACAGATGTTTGAAGAATATGGACATGTGCCTGATATATTTGGACCCTTTGCCAGAAACATGTGGATGTCTGGAAAATGGTTGGACAATACTTAACAGTTGATCTCAGAATGTGGGGAATCTGACTGTCACACACCAGAACCCTCAGAAAACAGTTATGCTACAGTAATATCTGTTACTGTATTCATTCCCTTACTTTGTATGATCAATATGTACACTCTGTTGCTGAGGTCGGGGCTGTGCCCCCCCCCCACTACTACTGGCTATGACCTGAAATCCTGCTGTAGGGAGCCACCAGGTATACTACCCATAGCTCTCAAGTGATGAGATACAAATGTTGACTAAACAGTACCTACCCAAAATACATCAGGGACACCTGTAAAATGTTTGAATTATTCCTATGTGACATTCACAGACTGAGAGGAGCTGAATGACAGTACATCATGTAATATGCCAGCTGTGTCCACCATTACGTACTGTAACTATTGTCTAATAGGCAATCCAGTAGCATTCATACAGGCGACGACCATTGTAAGAGGGAGTGAGAGGGCCAGAGCTGTGATCTACGTCACAGCAAGCAGAGTTGAAAGGCCTGTCTGTAGCTGGTGGACAGCAGATCATCACCAACATGTCATTCCCAGAGATGTACTACAGGCCTACTGTTGTTATCCCTATTCCCCAAAACTGCATCCTCCCATCTGCGTCCCATTAAATGGGGACCTCCAGTACATAGTTTCATAGGTGTGTACTAAGCTAATGACCCTGGAGCCTTTACAAGCCTAGCCCATAGGATTACCCTGGCATGGTGCCACCCCTCCTTAGTTCCTAGTGCCTCTGTAGAGTAGAGCCACTGGAGTGATCCCCGGGGTGAATTTTCTATTTCCCATCCACTCACCAAGATTCCTCTTGAAGAGGGCCAGTGAGGTGCTCTGCTTGACATGTATGGGAAGTCTATTCCATAGCATGGGCAGTCTCTGGGTTATGAACCTATCCCTCCAGCATGTTCTGCTGATTCTGGTAACAAGGTTGAGGTCTCTAGAGCATATGGTGTGGAGAGATTGGGATTTCTTTAGATGTAGCATTTCTAACAGCACTAGGTCAGACATGGCTTTGTAAGTTAAGCAGAGATCGCCTCTAAGTAGGTGATATGAGACAGAGAATAGTTGGAGTTTTTTGAGTCTGTCCATATAGGACAAGTGTTTGAGGCCTAGGATCCTCTTTGTGAGGTACTTTTGTGGCCTCTCCATTTGCAGGTGTCTAGTGAGGTACATGCCAAATGGGGTATTGTACTCGATGATTGGCCTAATGAGGGAAGAGTAGAGGGAGACAATGACCTCTTTCTTCCTGGATGAAAAACCCTTAGTAATGAGATGTGCCACATAGAAGGACTTTCTGATGACAGTGGCAATGTGGTGGTCAAAAGAGAGGTTGCTGTCAACCTGTGTTCCTAGATCTCTTATAACACCTTCTGTGTTCAGTGGACTACCGTCAATGTGGTAATTCAAGGGAGCTGAGTTATCCTAAGGGGGACGATGACACATTTTTTGGCATTGAGCTTAAGGCCATGGTTCTAGCACCAGTCGTTGGTCTCATTGAGGCCTTTCTGTAGGATTTCAATATCACTTGGTGAGTTAATAATAACTCCCAACTTGCAATCATCTGCAAACTTTGTCAGACAGAGTCCCTTTATGTTGGCCTGGAATTCAGAGATGTAGATACCAAACAGGAGAGGACCCAGGGCCGAACCCTGTGGGACTTCACTCGTAACTAGTCAACAGTCTGACTTGGAGTCAGCTACTTTCATACTGTGGGTTCTATCTGTGAGCCAGTTTGCAACCCACCTAGTGATATAGGGGTTGAGGCCTAGCTTAGTGAGTTTTTCTATGATTTCTGAGGGGGGAATGGTATCAAAGGCCTTGGCCAGATCAAGATAGGCTGTATGAACCACCTTGCCTTCATCCACAGCTCTGGTGTCTGACTCAAAGAAGTCAACCAAGTTGAGCAGGCACCAAACGAATGTGACCAAAGTCACAAAAATCACAAGAACCAAAAAAATGCGACCAAAGTTGAAGATAGAAGAGACGTGGAATCCGGTGCTTTTTCTTCATTTCAAGTTGAGCAGGCATGATCTACCCTTCACAAAACCAAACTGTGTAGGATCCAGAGTTTGGAGATTTCCTATATCCTTGTTTATTAGGTCCATGATGATGCATTCTATAGCTTTGCATATCAGACTCGTCAGGCTAATGGGGCAATAGTTCCCAGGGTCTGTAGTTGCTCCTCTCTTGTGGAGAGGAGTGACTGTAGCAGTGCACCATTCAGTAGGGACAAAGCCTGAGGTGAGGCTGTGATTGAACAGGGCACACAAGTGAGGTGTCAGGTCACTCTGTAGTTCATGTAGAACAGAGCCGGGGATATTGTCAGGTCCCATAGAAGTTATATTCTTGGCCATGGACAGTGCTGTTTTAACCTGTGCAGCAGTAATACTGAGTGCCTGGCAATCTACTGGTATTGTGACTGGTCCTTTGGGGGGGTAATGTTGGCACTGAATCTGTCAGCCAGTATATTGGCAATATCTGTTGGCTCAGGATAGAAGGTACCATTGTGCAGTAGCTCAGAGCAAATCTGGGTATTGCCTCAGAGATTCTTTACATAAATATAAAAGGGCTTAAGGTTGTCTTTACTATATGCTGCAATTATGTTTTCATAGCTAGCTTTAGAGGATTTAATGAGGGATTTCAATATTTTGTTGAGGCTGATAAGGTAGTTTTTCCAGTCTTGGGATTTCACCTTATTCTGCATCAGTTTCCTCCTTCTGTTGTAGAGTTTGGTTATGGCAGGGGACCACCAGATTGGCTTCCTTTTTTTTTTGAGGAGAGCTTCTTGGTTCTATTGGGTATGGTGAGATCCATGCATTTGTGTACGTGTTCATACAGTGCATTAGTGTATGATTCAGCAGTCATGCAACTATTCTCCATTTGCATGGGTGCCATGAAGTTAACCCCCTCTGTTTTTAGGAGCCCGAAGTTAGCTTTGGAGACATTTTTCATGGTAGTTACTTTTGTGGGGGGGGGGGGTTTCCAAGGTGATTAATTTGTGGTTGGATCTAACCAGAGAGGAGATGACTGTTGGTATAGAGCAATGGTCACCCATGTTAGTAATGACCAGGTCAAGGATGTTGCTACCTCAAGTGGGGTAAGAACGAACTGGTCCAGGGCATTGGAATTAATGAATTCCAGTAAGCGTTGGACAAGTGTCTTGGTACATCAGTAGTTTTCCCAGTTAATGGAGGGGTAGTTGAAGTCACCCAGTATGAGAGTGTTAGGTTGGACCCTAATATTCTCCAGGGTGCTTAGGAACGTGGAGTGTGAGTCTTGGGACATGGTTGGGGACCTATAGCAGGTTACAAACTGAATAGCTGTCTTACCCAATGTTAGCTGCACCTGAAGTATCTCAGATGCATTATGTTGGGCTACCAGTCTGGAGGTGTATGCATCCTTTATGAATATGGAAACACCGCCACCTTTGGAGCTTTGGTCCAAGTTCTGGGGCCGAAAAGTGTGGAATGAGTTATAGCCTGGTAGTGCAGGCATACTTTTTGCTGCCTTGAACCAGGTCTCTGGTACAGCACAAATGTCGATGTTCTCCATTTTAAGGAGTGCTTCGAGTGAGTGCATTTTGAGATTTAGACTTTTAGTGTTGAGCAGCATGACCCTCAGATTGTATTTGTTTGTAGCTATTACAGTGGTAATTTGGTCTTTGGAACACCATCTAAAAATGGCACTATAGGGGTAGCAAGAGCCTTAGCCAGTATCCAGAAGCCCAGGGGTGACATATGCAGGCCATCTCTGGCAAAGCATCGAGGTCTGTCAATCATGTCATCCCAGGCAGATACTGGATTCCCTTAGAATGACACCAGATACTTAGCCAATTGTTGAAATCAATCATTTTCTGCTTGTACTGTGGTATCATTCTGGGTGATGGTAGGATGCTGCTCAGGGCTAGGGTCATACCCACCTGGGCTACATAATCCGAGAGCTCCTCCATCTCTCTTTTCATGTAGTCCAGAAAGGTATGTCTTAGGTCATTCACACCCACATGTACAATGACAGAGTCATATTTGTACCTGTCGTTGAGGAACCTGAGTGCATGCATTATGTGGCAGATCCTGGTGCCTGACAGGTAGCTGTCTGTTACTTTCTCCTTATTCAACCTAGTGAGTGGGACATCAGTGTGCCTCACTATCGAGTCACCTATAACTAGTGTGTTGGGTATGCTGTTTTGCCTTAGGGGCTTTGGTTGAGTGGCACACTATTTAGGAGAGTTATGTGTCTTGTGATTAGTGTTGTGTTGTGGTCAAGTGCGTTTCTGCCTTGGAGGTCTCTGCTGTTTGGGTAGATTTTTATTGAACCTCAGCAAAGTTAGGTGTGTGGTTTGTGCTTTTATATGAAGACAGTGCTGGTGTATGTTCTGGAGGGCTATGTGTTCCATGTGGTGTGGTGCAAGTGATGACCTTATCCTCTTGACCAGCTATTCCGGTCTTGGCTGGAGAGTGCCTGGCTTCCAGTTTGGATATATAAGTGCATCTCTCGCAAGTCTGCGTGTTGGGCGGTAAGATAAGAGGGTTGTCGGTGTAAGTGAGGCAGGTGCTACATTGCCTCAGGATGCCCAAGTTCACCAGGTTAATAGGAGAAAGCACAGGCACTGACCTTTAAACATGCCAGGAGTGGTGGGCATTAATAATAAGTACTGGAACTGTTTCTTTGTAGAATGTTTAGTGTTAGTAACACTTTTGTGTGCTACAATAATTGCTATAAGAAGTCTGGTAGAGTGCTAAACTATTAAGCTAGTAAAAATGCAGAGACGAGAGAACTAGCAGATCTAAGGGAAAAATTGAAGAGCAGACTTTGGCACTGCTCAGAAGCTTACAAACAGTCCTAGATACATCAAGTCACATACCTGGTAGAGTGCTGCACTCCTTTATGTGCAAAAATCCTGAGGAAAAATGCTTCTGAAATCACAGTCTGTCTTGGTAAAGCAAGTCACAGACCTGTTAACTATAGGCAGCTGCTTGCCTTTTGTAGGTAATGCTCATTAACAGGTGATTACCTGTGCACCAATCCATGGCTCAGACTCTCTAACTGCATCCAGAATAGCTGGGTTGCACTTTCATTAGCCAATGGCATGGCACAACAGTGTTTTATTTAAGGCCTTCATGTAGGCCTTGACCCCTTTCCTATTCTATGAGATGGACATTATCAAGGTGTGGAGACTACAGCATTGCAGAATGTAGCTAAAAATACTGTCCACTGTTGGGATTTATGTGGTATGGCCACAGTTTTGCATGCTATGTTTGGCCATTGTGAAAAGACTTTCTGATTATGTGGCAGTTTAATGTTAAACATTGCGGGTTAAGGTCAGTAAGGGGAAAAAGACATGTGAGTGTCAGACGTCATACCCATTAGAATATGCATGCTGCTGCAATAGCTGCTGGTCTATCAGCTGTGTATGTTTGTAGGGGAAGAGTGTGGCACATGTCCCTGTCACTTAACCTTTGCCCCCCACCCCTTTATGTATGGGTGTTGTATGGATCCCTTGTTCTAGGTGGTTGTGAGGTATGGTATGTCTGTAGCAGGTAGCTGAACATACAGCTGCATATGTTGCAGGCTGCAGCTACTGCATTTTGCCCAGGAGTCATACTGGGGAGTGTGAACACACTGGTGGACAGCAAGCTGTATGTGTCAGTGAGGGAGCAGTGTCAGCTCTGTTGTTACAGCCGAGCCAGGGTGAGAGTAACTATAACAGTCCAGTTGAGGCATGTGCTTAAGTTACATATGTTATGTACCAGTGCCATTCATAGAGTGATAGGCAACATTTAGGAAGCCTATACGTATTTGTGCAGTGTTTCCCTACCTATAGGTCTTTGACGTGCTAACATGGGTAGCAGTGAATACAGTAGCAGCAACCTCTTTTGCTTAAAATTGCAGGACTCAGTCATTATTTGTTGTATTCACAAGCATGTCACTGAAGTGCAACACACTGGATTCAAACCCAGGACTGTGGGTGGCAAAATGTATAGCATGCTAGGAATTTAACAAACTGAGCTACTGTGTCAATACTACTGCAGGCAAGATATATGTGCATTAATACAGTCTGTTACACAGGATTGGCATAAACATGTGTGTTCAGATGGGTATGATGTGTGACACTGAACTGTCATGATTTTCTTACCTCAATCTGTACTGACTTGCCAGTACTTCAGCACACAGAATAGGTTTTATGAACACTGTGCCAAAAGTAGGTGGCACAACTGTGGACATTCTACAACAGTCTGTGCAGTTGGCAGCAATACCTGCTATCCCAGGTGTCACATATATCCATCATTATTTATTTGGCTGTGTACTGGTCTGGTGTCTGCATCACAGTGCTAAGTACACTGTCACATGATATGTACAAGCAGTGTGTCACTGGCAGTCAGGATATGTTTATGGAAACACCTGATTTACTTCAGAGCTGAGTGGCCTAGTCAGCTAATGCACTATGCTGTGGTTGACAGGGACCCGGGTTTGAGACTTAGCAGGGATGATTATTTTGCAGATGTGACTAACAGTGTCAGAAACAGAGAAGGTGATTAAGGCAGATTTAAGCAGGTTTGCATGATGCTCCACACCACTTAGCTCCACTTGAAACTGCTAATTAAAAAAAAAGAAATGAAAAAAGGGGTGATAGGAAAGTGATGAAATGGGGACAAGCCAGGGAAAAAACATACTGAAAGGCAGGAAGGGATGTGCAGGAAGGGTGTAGGAAAGGGCCATAGCTCTCCATTTCTTCTTCAGCAACAGCTGTACAGGTTGTAGTAAATTTGGAATTTGGAAACTCACACCCTAGAGAGAGGGGTAAGTGTGACATAACTGTGTCAATTAATTCTTGTAATGATTAAATGTGTCCAGCAGACGTGAGTGTGAAATGGAGAGCTATGTATGGGGTGATATTTGTTTTGGGACAGATGCCTTTTTTTTTTTGAGAGAGAGTGGAATGTTGGGGAAGGGATATAGGTACATGTGGGCAGGTAAGATGGGTAGGAGAGGTTGCATTTGCAAACAGACAAGACAGCATACAGGGGCAATGTGTGACACATGAGGGGGTAAGCACCTTGGTCAGGGAGCGTGTTGTGGAATCAGAGAGCCGTGTGCCCCCAGATGGCAGCAGTGAGACTGAGCTCCCCACCTATGGTCAGTCAACCCTGCTCCTTCACTGCCCCAAAGGTGGCTGTGCTGGGAGCTGGACACCAGGGCCACCTTGCCCCTCAAGGTTGTCCAGTATGCCCTCAATCTGGTGTAGGTGATCCTCATAGCCATGGTGCATGATCCTGCATATCCCTGGTAGCTGTTGCTGGGTGACAACCCCCCCTCCACTCCCGCTCCTTTGGGGGACGGGCCCCGTTCCCTGAGGCGGTTCTACCTGTAGGTGGAAATGGGCCAGCAGAGAGAGCAGCACCAGGTTGGGTCCTAGATGTGCTGGGACCCAGAGCTCCAGCCTGCTGAGGTAGGGTAGGTGGATCACCAGGAACTGGCCTACCCAGTCAAGCTATGGTGTTGAGGTATTTCAAAGTGCACAGGTTACTAATGAACAGAACATTTAGTTAGTTATAGAGGCATGCCAGAACATTGCAAATAACTCAGTAACATCACATTGCATAGCATATGGAACATAACAATAAGTGAGATAACACTCAGCATAGTAACAGTATGCCAGTAACAGTTACAGCATAAGGTGAACAACATAGGTAATTCAACATGGTATGTTAGTATGCAACCATTGTAATACATAACAATAATAAAACACAAGGCCCAACAGAATGTTTTGACAACAACAGATGTTAATAGTAAACCATAACAGATGTATAACAATAATATATAATGATGCAGATAAGGGGTTGGGGGAGAGAGAATACAGTCCATTAATACCAGTACAGGCTATACTGTTTGCAACAGTACTCTTATATACTCTACATATCTGCCTTTACTTTACTTCTGTAGCACATACAGACCTCTCAAGCTATCCACATGGGACAGTATGGGCCAAGCTGCAACATCTACAGGTATACAGCTACAGGAGACTATTGCATGTCAGGGGACCATATGTGACTACCAAGATGTACTGTGACTGTGCTATTGACATAAATCATATCCATGATAGATCTGTGGCAGAGGGATTAGGCAACAGTGATCACAGTCCATGACACCATCACACTTGACAGACATGTATTGTGCACAGTACAGAGAGTTTATAACTAGCATGCCATCCTTGCCAGGCATGAGGTTAGACTATCAGCAGACATTCATAGACACACCAGGCATACAGCCATACCAAGATTAAACAGTTATATTTATTTTATTAACTTGTATTAGTATTGTAATTGTTGCCTTCATTTTCTGACATCTTATCAGATTGCTGAGCATTGCTGTTAATGATCCGGTACTTCTGGACACACAAATTAGTAACCCATTAGGACAGCTATTACAGCCATTTATTTACCTGCAATTCCTGTGGGGAGAACATCTGTTAGCAATATATAACTGTTTCTATAAATATTTAGTAGTACTTGTCCCTGGATTCGAACCCCGGTCTGTATGTGACAAAATGTGTATCATATGTAGCATTTATCAAACTGAGCTACTGAGCCACTGCTGAATATTGACTGACTGATATATGCCTAGAGCTCACCTGGTAACAAACTGTCACCTGTAATAAAGGTAGAGTGTTATACAAGACTGCAGTGACACCTGAACACACATGCATGAGATTCATGCATGACTGAGATAGTAGGTAAACTGTGCATTAATACAAGGAATGCAGGTGTAGACAATAAACCCCTATGGGTGTGAATATCTGTGATGTGTACAAACCATATCAGAGTGCTGGGTTGCTTACCTGACCCATATACAGTTGCAGATGGTATATTTGCAGTCTACAGCAACTGCAGTTTCATACTTGCCTGCAGCACCATATCTCGGAGCAGGAATGCAGATAGCTGAAATGCAATGGTTAACACAAGACAATCCTGAGATACACAATATACCTTGGGTGTTCTTATTATTGCTCCAGATCTTACTGTAGAACATGTATCACAATGCATTATATCTTGTAGTACAGCTCCACATCTACAGTTTATCAGATCACTCTTTATTAGCTAACCTTTGGTCACTTAGTGGTATTATTTGTGTTTTTACTTCACAGCAGATTTAATACTCGATTTCATGACCAACAGCCCAAAATACACACATATTGCACAACACAGCTTTATTAGGGCTGACTTCACGCAGTGATTGCTATATATTTCCAGTCTTTATTGAAGAACAGTACGTATAATGCAGGTGTTGCAATACAGCTGTAATTCCACAATTTATACAGTACAAACTTTTATTTCCTTAACATTATTAATGAAGTAGAAACTTTATTTCCTTAACATTATCAGGTTTCATGCATTCATTATTGAACTGCACCTAGCATTATTCACTTATTTCAGTCCAGGTGTATGACCACATTCATTGCAGTACAATTAAAACTGAATATGCCTAGTAGCAGTTTCTAATTTACTCCTTCTTGTTTATATGATTATAGACTGCAAGTTACATCTCTACTCACCACACTCACGGTGCAACCTGGCCAGGCACCTTACATGGGCCTCTAGGTTGCAAGCTCTCTCCTCTGCAGCTGTGGTGAGAGAAACACACCATTATGCGTACCTGTCTATCGCACATTCAGAGTAGGTTTTGGTAAAACAATGATAACAATACTTAAAAGCTTGTGGGACATTCCTGTCTCAAGCATCTTGGACCCAGGTGACCAAGAGATCCCCTTCCGATGCTTCAGGTCATCATAATGATGACGCACCTGCTCACCTGTGCAGAGGATACCATTTGCACTGGTGAGGTCATGTGCCAGCCAGTCTCAGGCCTCCAACTTATACTCCAATCCCTGGTAATGCCCCTGCAGCAGTCAGTCATCAGGGTATTTAACAAGGAGTCCAGCCCTGATCCTGGTCTCCAGAATACCCCAACGCTGCTCCTGGAAGCACGGACCCTCTCCAACTCCTGCCATAGTTCCTGCCAAGTTCAAACTCCAACAGGTTATGGCTGTATTCTCGCCTGTTGCACTTACATAAGGCTGTTTTCCCACCATTTACCACCATTGGGCCATTTTTAAAAATGCAGCACTTCGTTTAGCACCATGCAAACACGCTGAACTCAGCTGAGCCGTGCTTAAACTGGCAATGCTGAGCAATCCTTAGCGGTGTGCAAACCAGCTTAGCTGGACTGAGCAGTGCTTAAACAGGCACTGCTTAGCAGTGCTTCATACCACTTAGCAATGCGCAAACCAGCCATGAACTGCTAAAACATTCCGTGTTTAAACAGTGCTTGGCAAGGCTTAGCTGTGCTTAGCAGAGCTTAGCTGGCTGCACCAAAGCGGGATTTAAATATAATTTTCATACTGTGTATTGGCAACATAAATGCCTAAAACATGTCTGTCCATACATACAATATTCAATCAAGAGCTTAAGAATACTTCTCATAATGTGTATTTGCAAAATAAATGTGTAATAATCTGTCTGTGTATTCATACAAAATTCAATCAAGGAATAATAGTGCTTCTCATAAATGTATATTTGCAAAATAAATTTAATAACTTGTTTGTGTAATCAAACAAAATATTTAAGCGGGACTTGGAATAATTCTCATATATGTGTATTTGCAAAATAATATGTCTGTGTATTTGAACCCTGCACCTACTGCACATAAGACTGTCACTCTAACCATTCAGCTACGTGGATGTGTGTATTGCTGCTATACTTTTATATATAACTGTCCACTACATTTAAGCACCGCTGAGCACCGCGGCTTGCCATGCAAACATGTTCAGCTATGTTTAAACTTGACCTTTCCATTTATAATTAAATGTATCCAGTTTCTGTTTTTAGATGTCTAGCATGTGTCTATTGCTGCTTGCCATGCCGCGCCTAACGAACACAAAAAATAATAAATAAAAAAAAATTAATTTCACTTTTTTCAGTTGCCTACAGTGATAGCCAGTGCTTTGACAGTGCAGGGAGTGGGTTACTCATGTCTGGACACAGTAACACACTCCCTACACTGACTCAATAACTGTGTTACATAGCTTTCCCTCAGTAAACACCTTCATTATTATGCAAGGTGCGCTGCTGAGACTGTTCTGCATACATGGCCACCGTACCTTCCATATAGGCTTTACACTATGCCTACATGGATTTTATTAAATCCCTATGAATGTCTTTTTCATTGAGGCAAACCTCCTGTACCACTGGCACCCTGGATCTTTAAATCTACCCTCTCTGACATTATACAACATTGGCGATAAGTAGAAACCTCTGTAATTTCTCTGTTTTGTGATCTCACTGTAATTATGAAAATGTACCACACTTACCACATCATAGCAACTACAGACACCATTCATATACCACAAAGCGGATAAAAACAAATATAAATTCATAGATAAAAATAAAATACGAAACTAAAACATGAATGTCTCAGTGAAAAAGGAATCAATGAAGTATATTAACAGATTTACTTTTCATGGAACAGAAAGGATGGCTGTGTGTATGTGTGTGTGTGTGTGTATATATATATATATATATATATATATATATATAGATATATATATATATATATATATATATATATATATATATATACACACACACACACACTCACACACATACACACACACACACACATATATATATATATATATATATATATATATATATATATATATATATATATATATATATATATATATCAATGAACAATACAATAGGCTCAGTGACAACCTCTGGCAGTCAATAGCAGTTGCCATATAGATGTCTATTCAGACCAAGTAATGTCCACTCTATAATTCAAAAAGGAATCTCAAAAATTTCAAGTAAAAACCCTTTATTCAAGAACGAAAAACAGGTAAGCACTTTCACCAAAGTGGCTTCTTCAGACCTCAAGGATACAATGTGAGTGAGTGTACGTCACTATTTGTAGGTGGATAACTTATTCAATCATGACATCACAATTGGTAAATAGGCAGATAAGATTAATTAGTTAATAAATGAAGCCACATACTCCTCAACCTTAAACCATCTGTACCGAAGTATCCCATCAGGAAAGGATAAAAGATATAAATATGCCAACAAAAGTACATTGTATAAATACAAAATACAATTAAATATATACATCACATATATCAGAAAAACTTAATCAGTAAATGACATAAATAAAATATATCATTAAAAGTATATCATTAAAAATAAATGCAGATATATAGTATGTATTACTTAAACATTTACTTAAAAACAAGCCTCCTATTTTTAAGAGCTGATTTAATTGGGATTTTCTCATTTAAACCAGGGTATAGATGGGCTTGAAATCTGATGATCCAACTTGTTTCATTCCTCTCTGTAAAATTCCTAACGTCACCACCTCTTAAACTAGGTACATTAATATAAATAACCATAAATTTTAAAGAATGTGTGTTATCAGTGGCTATGATGTGTTTTGAAAGTGCATTTGTGCCTGATTTAATACTTATTTGGTACAAATGTTCTCTCACCCTGTCTCTAAGTCTCCTGTCAGTTTTGCCAACGTAAAAGGCAGGACAGGAAGAACACACAGCAAGATAAACAACATGTTTGGTGTTGCAATCGGCTGTTATATCAAACCTATATATTTGTGAAGTATTGGGATGTACAAAAACAGCAGAATCACAAATATAAGAAAAGAAATTGCAATTGTAGCAAGGTCTAGTTCCTAAATGTAAATTGTCTTGGGGACAATAGAAGGATGGCATAAAAGTCTAAACAAATTTGTTTTATTTTTAAATAAAAACTGTGGATGTTCCCCTACAATAACCTTAATGAGGGGATCTATAGTTAATAAATTCCAATGTTTATATATTATATCTTTTATCTGATGGACATCATGTGTAAAAAATAATAATAACTTCTGTGTGGATATATTATTACTATTAGAGTTGCCAGGCTCTAAATATCTATTATTCCCTTCCTCTGAAACATATGGGAATGCCCGACTAGACCTTATGTTCTCTATACTCAGAAAGCTACGACTTATTTCACTAACATTGTATTTCCTTGCTACTAACCTATCATTGAGGTCAGTTAATTCTCTGTCAAAGTTAGACTGTAATGGGCTCAGTCTAGAAGCTCGAATCGCCTGTCCTTTTACTATATTTTTAAAGATGTATCCAGGATGCATACTATGTCTAAGTAATAATGTATTCTTATAGCATGATTTCTATGAATCCCTGTGTTTAATTTCCCATTGGTAAGGCGCTCAACATGAACATCTAAGAAAGAAATATTGTGGCGTGACATAGTAATAGTAAACTTTAAGTAGTCAGTGAGGGAATTCACTTCTTCGAAACCTCATTACCCTTCCAGAGAAAAAACAAATCATCTACGAACCGTTTATAAAATATAACATATTCTTTATAACTAGGTAACTGAAAAGGTTTGTCCTTCTCCCATACTGCCATCACCAGGTTGGCGTAGCTATTGGCACAAGAAGTGCCCATAGCTACGCCATCCCTTTGGAGAAACAATTCATTATCAAAAAGACAAATATTATTTTCTAAGACTGTTTTAAGAAATGTACAAATAAGATCAATTTTAGTATCCAAACAATCTGTATACCTAGTTAAATAGTCATGTATGCTTTGTACACCTTGCTGATTTGGTATAACTGTTAAAAGGGATTTAACATTCTTTTGGACAGTGTTTCACTTTTTGAGAGACGCTTGTTAGAACAAAAGAAGCATAAGCTTCAAAGGGATTTGTATGCTTTTTCACACGGCCAAGAAACACAGCTCATTACAATAATAATAACCGGCCCAGTAATGGTAGTAGGACTAATGGTTCACCGTCTAAGAGTGTGCCGAGTTGTCTGGGTCATTTCTATTATCTAGTATCCCTGTTTCTAAAAGCGCTATTATGAATGTAAATGCTGATACTAACAAAAACAATGATAGGTTAGTAGCAAGGAAATACACTGTTAGTGAAATAAGTCATAGCTTTTCGAACATAGAGAACATAAGGTCTAGTCGGGCATGCCCATATTTTTCAGAGGAAGGGAATAATAGATATTTAGAGCCTGGCAGCTCTAACAGTAATAATATATCCACACAGAAGTTATTATTTTTTACATGATGTCCATCAGATAAAAGATATAATATATAAACACTGGAATTTATTAACTATAGATCCCCTCATTAAGGTTATTGTAGGGGAACATCCACAGTTTTTATTTAAAAATAAGACAAATTTGTTTAGACTTTTATGCCATCCTTCTAATAATGTGCATTGTCCCCAAGACAATTTATATCTAGGAACTAGACTTGCTACAATTGCAATTTCTGTTCTTATATTTGTGATTCTGCTGTTTTTGTACATCCCGATACTTCACAAATATATAAGTTTGATATAACAGCCGATTGTAACAGCAAACATGTTGTTTATCTTGCTGTGTGTTCTTCCTGTCCTGCCTTTTACATTGCTAAAACTGACAAAAGACTTAGAGACAGGGTGAGAGAACATTTGTACCAAATACGTATTAAATCAGGCACAAATGCACTTTCAAAACATATCATAGCCACTGATAACACACATTCTTTTAAATTTATGGTTATTTATATTAATGTACCTAGTTTAAGAGGTGGTGACGTTCGGAATTTTACAGAGAGGAATGAAATGAGTTGGATCATCAGATTTCAAGCCCATCTATACCCTGGTTTAAATGAGAAAATCCCTATTAAACCAGCTCTTAAAAATGGGAGGCTTGTTTTTAAGTAAATGTTTAAGTAATACATACTATATATTTGCATTTATTTTTAATGATATACTTTTAATAATATATTTTATTTATGTCATTTATTGATTAAGTTTTTCTGATATATGTGATGTATATATTTAATTGTATTTTGTATTTATACAATGTACTTTTGTTGGTATATTTATATCTTTTATCCTTTCCTGATGGGATACTTCAGTACAGATGGTTTAAGGTTGAGGAGTATGTCGCTTCATTTATTAACTAATTAATCTTATCTGCCTATTTACCAATTGTGATGTCATGATTGAATAAGTTATCCACCTACAAATAGTGAAGTACACTCACTCACATTGCATCCTTGAGGTCTGAAGAAGCCACTTTGGTGAAAATGCTTACCTGTTTTTCATTCTTGAATAAAGGGTTTTTACTTGAAGTTTTTGCGATTCCTTTTTGAATTATAAAGTGGACATTACTTGGTCTGAATAGACATCTATATGGTAACTGCTACTGACTGCCAGAGGTTGTCACTGAGCCTATTTTATTGTTCATTGACATTTTCTATGTTATTGGTGCTCATTGCCAGTTATTTTCCAGTGGTGTTGATTATTTACTTCATTTTACAATATATAAATATATATATATATATACACACACACACACACACACACACACACACACACACACACACATGTATATATATATATAAAAAAGTTCAATTACAGGCTTGCTGTTCCTGAACTGTTTGAAAGTTTCTGTGAGGCCATTTTTGCTTGGGCTGAAGGAGGGTCTCTCTGTTGATCAGTGGCAGTGACTAACATTGAGCAGCTTCCTGCCCCCGTAGAGGTGGTTACTGACTTGAAACTGTAGTTTTATTGGCCACTAGGGGTCATTTCCATAACTCCTTCATCTTCCTCTCTTAAAACCTAGTTGCCTCGTGGTTTGGGCATCTTTTCAGGCTTGTTGGCTGTTGGTGAAGCACCCTCCAAGAGGAAAAAATGCTGAGAGAAGAAGGGAGCCACTTTTGAGATTTTAAGTATTTTTTCTCTGTTTATTTGCTAAGTTTTTCTGCATAGCTGCCTAGCTTGAGCATTTTCTGGCTTGTTAAACTTGATTTCTGTATTAGTAGCTGTATTTAGAGCACAACCAAAAGCTGTTTGCTGAATTTCCTGTTTGCACTTAATTTTAAATCGTTTTTTCTTAAAACTTGCATATTTTCTGTCCTTGACCTAGCACTCTTGTGTGGGGTCATTTACTGCACTGTTATAACTTGATATTACTTGTGAACCTCTGCTAGCTCTGTAAAAAACAAAAACAAAAAAAAATCTTGCTTTTTTCCCACTTTTCTGAGAGTTAAAAAAGTTCAGTTACAGGCTTGCTGTTCCTGAACTGTTTGAAAGTTTCTGTGAGGCCATTTTTGCTTGGGCTGGAGGAGGGTCTCTCTGTTGATCAGTGGCAGTGACTAACATTGAGCAGCTTCCCTGCCCCCCGTAGAGGTGGTTACTGACTTGAAACTGTAGTTTTATTGGCCACTAGGGGTCATTTCCTTAACTCCATCTTCCTCTCTTAAAACCTAGTTACCTTGTGGTTTGGGCATCTTTTCAGGCTTGTTGGCTGTTAGTGAAGCACCCTCCAAGAGGAAAAAACGCTGAGAGAAGAAGGGAGCCACTTTTGAGATTTTAAGTATTTTTCTCTGTTTATTTGCTAAGTTTTTCTGCATAGCTGCCTAGCTTGAGCATTTTCTGGCTTGTTAAACTTGATTTCTGTATTAGTAGCTGTATTTAGAGCACAACCAAAAGCTGTTTGCTGAATTTCCTGTTTGCACTTAATTTTAAATCGTTTTTTTCTTAAAACTTGCATATTTTCTGTCCTTGACCTAGCACTCTTGTGTGGGGTCATTTACTGCACTGTTATAACTTGATATTACTTGTGAACCTCTGCTATCTCTGTAAAAAACAAACAAAAAAAATCTTGCTTTTTTCCCACTTTTCTGAAAGTTAAAAGTTCAGTTACAGGCTTGATGTTCCTGAACTGTTTGAAAGTTTCTGTGAGGCCATTTTGCTTGGGCTGCAGGAGGGTCTCTCTGTTGATCAGTGGCAGTGACTAACATTGAGCAGCTTCCCTGCCCCCGTAGAGGTGGTTACTGACTTGAAACTGTAGTTTTATTGGCCACTAGGGGTCATTTCCATAACTCCTCCATCTTCCTCTCTTAAAACCTAGTTGCCTCATGGTTTGTGCATCTTTTCAGGTTTGTTGGCTGTTGGTGAAGCACCCTCCTAGAGGTAAAAATGCTGAGAGAAGAAGGGAGCCACTTTTGAGATTTTAAGTATTTTTTCTCTGTTTATTTGCTAAGTTTTCTGCATAGCTGCCTAGCTTGAGCATTTTCTGGCTTGTTAAACTTGATTTCTGTATTAGTAGCTGTATTTAGAGCACAACCAAAAGCTGTTTGCTGAATTTCCTGTTTGCACTTAATTTTAAATCGTTTTTTCTTAAAACTTGCATATTTTCTGTCCTTGACCTAGCACTCTTGTGTGGGGTCATTTACTGCACTGTTATAACTTGATATTACTTGTGAACCTCTGCTATCTCTGTAAAAAACAAAACAAAACAAAAAATCTTGCTTTTTCCTACTTTTCTGAGAGTTAAAAAAGTTCAGTTACAGGCTTGCTGTTCCTGAACTGTTTGAAAGTTTCTGTGAGGCCATTTTTGCTTGGGCTGAAGGAGGGTCTCTCTGTTGAACAGTGGCAGTGACTAACATTGAGCAGCTTCCCTGTCCCCCGTAGAGGTGGTTACTGACTTGAAACTGTAGTTTTATTTTCCCTTTTGGGTCTATTCCTGCTTCTTTCCAGCCCCTGCTATCAAGCACGCTTTAACGTGCATTATCGCGATTTAGCGCGGAGTTGCCACTTGAGCAGCATCGGGCAGCGCTGGTTAAACAAGGTTAAACTCTTTCTGGCTCCAGAAAGTCTGTTCTTCAATTTTTCCCTTAGAACTGCTCTGTTAGGAACCTAAACAGTTTACACCTACACTAAAAAGTGCAGCACTTGTTCCAAATAGCTTTTTCTTCTCAAAAAGCTCAGCACTTCTCTTATAAGCATATCCCTTGTCTTATAAGCATTCTCTTTGCAGGTCAAGCACTCCTATATTATACAAATCTCTCACTAGCAAAACCCCCAGGAGTGCCCACTTCCTGCTAAGCCCACTACTTTTCTGTCTCATACCAACTCATAATTCTTTCTAGCATGTCGAAGGGTCAGATGCTGGTGTCCTCTCCTGCCCAGTTGGTGAATCTGGGAATTCTGAGACAATGTTACAATTGCCTCATGTACAGACAACCCTCTCCTCCTCCCACGTAACACTAACACTTGTGAGAGATGCAGCTATTTAGCCAGACTGGAGGCTGAGCTCTCTCAACTCAGGACTGGCAAGACCAGGCAGGAGGAGAAGGCAACTACACACACCACAATTCCAGTCTCACATAACTCAACCACACCACTGAATCAAACACATAAACACACTAAGACATACTCGAGGCTCTGAGTAAAATTTACCTAAACAGCAGAGGCCTCCAAAGCAGACACCCAAGCAACTGCAAACTCAATACACCACACAAACAACACATAAACAACAAAATCAGTGTGCAAAGCAGTCACTGCCCTTAAGGCCAAATACAACACCAAACATACTTGTCATAGGTGACTCCATAGTCAGACACACTGACGTCCGCTCACCAGACTGAGTAAGGAGAAGGTCACAGTAAGCTGCCTGTCGGGCGCTAGAATCCGCCACATAACACAAGCACTCAGGTCTCTCAACAGCAGGTACAAGTACGACTCAGTCATTGTCCACGCTGGTGTCAACGACCTGAGCCGTACCTCCTTGGACTACATGAAAAGAGACATTGAGGAGCTCTCTGATTATGTAGCCCAGGCAGGTATGACCCTGACCTTGAGCAGTATCCTACTTTCACCTAGAATGATGCCACAATACAGTGATAAGATGATCAGCTTTAATAATTGGCTTAAATTCTGGTGTCATTCAAAGGGGATCCAATGTCTGTCTGCCTGGGATGACATGCTGGACAAGCCATGCTGCTTCGGAAGGCACGGCTTGCACCTGTCACCCCTAGGCTTCCAGATATTGGCAAAGGTTCTTGCCACCCCATAGTGCCTTTTTAGGCAAGGCTCAAATTCTAAACCTACCACCCTAGAAGACAAAAAGTAAAAACTAAGGGTAATGCTGCCCAATGCCAGAAGTCTCAATCTCAAGATGCACACACTTGAGGCCCTTCTCAGTATGGAGAACATCGATGTCTGTGCTGTGACAGAAACCTGGTTCAAGGCTCCTGAGAGCACCCCAGCACTAGCAGGTTTCATCTCATATCATGCGTTCCAGCCCCAAAATCCGGACAACACCAAGAAAGGAGGGGGGGGTGTCCATATTCATAAAGGACACCCACACCTCAAGGTTGGTGGCAACGCACGATGCATCAGAGACCATCCAGGTGCAATTAACCATAGGCAAGACTGCTCTGCAATTTGTAGCATGTTACAGGCCACCCTCTCAAACTCAGGAACCTCACATGGCCTTCCTGAAAACAATGGAGGGGATAAATGTATCTCCAAACACCATCATACTAGGTGACTTCAACTACCCTAATATAGACTGGGAACACTACTCAAGCCCAAACACTCTAGCCCAAAGGTTCCTGGAGTTCATAAACTCAAATGCCATGGAACAACTAGTCACCATCCCCACAAGAGGAGAAAACATACTTGATCTCATCATCACGAACATGGGATCACAATGTTCAACACCGAAGTATACCCCTCACTGGTGAGATCAGATCATAAACTAATCTCGCTGGAGGTCCTCATCCCGCCCCCACCTGAAATAAAAAGACCACAGTGAAAAACTTCTCAAAAGCCGACTTCCCACTTCTAAAAGCTAGTGTGGTCTCCTTTAGGGCCCCTGAGCCAGTGGTAAACATTACTCAATCCGCTGCATCACTTACAAATGCCTTCTACCAGCACCTACAGGACTGCATGGATCAGGCAATCCCAAACAAAACTAAGACTCTTTGTACCAAAGGCAAGCGTCCAGTCTGGTGGACCCCAGCCATAAACAAGCTCTACAACAAAAGGAGGAAGCTACTACAAGATAGAGCAAAATCCTTGAAAGGTAAGACACCTTTGATCATTATAAGTAAAAACTAAGAGCTCTCATAAAATCATCCAAGGCAAATTTTGAGAGAAAAATCGCCAAGGACTCAAAAGACAATCATAAGGCCTTCTTTAGCTATGTTAGCAACCTAGGAGGAAACTCCCAGATATGCTCAGAATTAGTTCAAAATGATGTGAAGATTACTGAACCTACACACATTGCCAACATACTGGCTGACAGGTTCAGTGCAAACTTCTCCCCCCCCCAAAAGGAGAGAAAACCATACCAGAGGATTTTAGCCCCCCAAACATCTCCAACGCCCAGGTGAGAACTGCTCTCTCCAAAGCAAAAAACACAGCATCCATGGGACCGGATGGTGTCCCCGGCTGTGTGCTCCATGAACTCAATGAGGAATTAAACCCGCAGTTAGGACAGCTGTTTAATCTTAGCCTCACCTCAGG